>NW_010512721.1:1934-31802 GCF_000687285.1 Phaethon lepturus
GTGCTGCTGCTGGAGGATCTCCACATCATGTACAAATAACTCAGTTACCACTCTTTGTTACAGAATCTTACAGATTTAAGTAAAAATAAATAAATGCAATAGAAAAAGCAAGGAGCATTATAAAATCCATTTTTTTAGTTTGCTTCAACACCTATATACTCCTCTAAGAATACTTCTTCATGTCATATGGGATGTACCATGGTACACAAATAAAGCGTTAGCAGCATGAGACCCCCACAGTTCTGAACTGTACATGAATGCATTTTAGAAGTGAGTTTACATGTATGTGCTACGACCAAAGAAAAATAATTGTAGCAATGTCAGTATGAATGGTATCTACACAGAGCCTAGGATTATCTCTTTCCTTCAACATATTGGTGAAGGCACAGGGGCAGCTGGGAAGAGCAGTAGCAATATATTCTGAACCTTTCTTCTACTGCTTTTTTCCCCCATTTTCTTTATTTAAACCTTTATTCCTGTAAGTTATGTCCTTTTTTTGTAGTTATTACCCAAAACACTTGTGCAATTATTGCTCGCTGAAAGCTTATGCTAGGTCCTTTCTCTTGTCCCAGTTACAAATGTTCTATAAAAGATGCTTTATGCCTTTTTGCTAATACATTTCCTACTCTAGGTCAAAAGGGAAAACAAATATGCAAAAAACCTTATCAAAATTCATAGACTCCTTCCATCTATTCGACAACCTATCTCAGCTGGATCCAACAACAAAATGGCAGATGCTTGCCACTGGCATGCACTCCTAAATTCTACACACTCTTCCTGAGCTCTTTTTTTTGAGCCTCACTTTCATTGCTGTTGTAGCAGAGCACACGTTCAGAGTGTGAGCTATTGAACTACCGGCAAAGATTACTATTGCAGAATCTGCAATTTCTTAATGAAAATGAAGTTGCTTCTGAAAATAAACAAACGTAATTAGCAAGCCAGTGCTGTGTGAAATTTGCACCATTCTCTTGTTAACCTACATGTCAAAATGTATTACTTGTGTGCATGTAAATTTGCATTTGCAGTTCAGTAACCTCACAGATTATGATCTAACCACTTTTGGAAACATAATGCTACAAGAAATAAAAACAACTCCAGTGTCTGGCTGTAATTTGTTATTTTATTAGAGGCTTTTTCTTTAGTGTTTCTAACTGCTTAGGGCTTGATCTTCATAAACTGCATCCTGTTCTAAAAGCAGCTATATTATTTCTAGAGAGAAATTTCTATTTCCTTCCCTGCTCCCAATTAAGCCAAATTAGTTCTCTCTTGGATCTAGCTTCCTCATTACAGGGTTGGGCCCAAGCATACATACATACAAGCACGTTATAGAACAACACTATTTCCAGTTACTAGTTATTTCTAGTTACTTTGTCTGTTAGGGCAACCTGAAATCTTCTGAAGAAGCAGGTCACTGATCTGACTAGCTGGGCACCCTCATAGAAACAGGCGAACCCTCCTTCACATTCTGAACTTTGAGTGACACAGTACGAAGCACGAAATGTTTCATTCCCAGATGTAATATGTCCTATGTTGACCTACTTACCTCAGAAACTACTTAAAGCAGGAGGTTGGTATTTAAAAATGTTTTGCAAACCAGTATTTTATAGCACCCTCTACAAATGAAAAAAACCACAAACACCACAATTCCACCACCAGTAGTCCAGCTCCCCACCTTCACTGCAGTGGCTGATACATCATTTCTTCACCACCTAAATTACTTCTCCAGTCCCCTCACAGAATTTGCAGCAGCAGAATCACCCCTTTGTACCTTCTGCTGATCAGAAACTGCAGGGACTCGCATCCTTGAATAGCGATGCTGGTTCATGAAGATGGATCCACTGAATCCTACTTCCCTCCTGCATGCAGCCCATTTCTCCTGTCCCTAAGCAGCAAACCATGTCAGCTCTACAACATCAGGTCCACTCTTCCTGCCATACAAAAGGCTCCCACTTCTATAACAAGCACATCAAAAACTGGCTTAATTCGATAGTGCTGTTAACCCAAATTCAGATCAGGGTTTGAACTCTTTCTTTACCCCACTCCCCAACCTGGTGATTGAGGTGTCTTCTCACTTTCTTTTCCAGTTCTAGATGGAAAGGTGGAAAGGGTTCAGGGAAGGAATAACATGCTCAAAGTTACAGAGCATCTTCCACATGATGAATAACTAAACAAACGATTGCTTTTCAATCCAGAAAAGGAGACAACTAAGGGAGAAAACGAAACAGCTATGTAAAGTCATGATGGCATAGAGAAAGCACACAGGGATGATTTGATCATTCTCTCTTCAAATACAAAAAAAAGCTAGTAGGAATCAGGTTAAAAACAACAGAAGGAGACAGTTCACAAGACAGCGAACAGTTGAGCCATGGAGCTCTTTGCCAAAGTTACTGCAGGTACTAAACATTTACATGTCTTCAAAGATAAACAGCTGTCTCTGGCAGAAATCCATTCAGGATAATTAAATACATAGAAACCACATTTGGCTCAAGAGTTCCTTGAGTTTGAGTGGTCAGAAACTTGGAAAACATTTGAAAAAAATCAGATATGCTCATCCTGTTCT
Source organism: Phaethon lepturus (assembly GCF_000687285.1). Taxonomy (NCBI): domain Eukaryota; kingdom Metazoa; phylum Chordata; class Aves; order Phaethontiformes; family Phaethontidae; genus Phaethon; species Phaethon lepturus. The sequence continues at coordinate 4,495 of NW_010512721.1, forward strand.
TACATCCCTCCTAAGCAGCTATTTACAACTGCACTTTGGCACAAGGCACCAGCCATGTGGCCTGAGCAGCACAGCAATTTTATAGATCCAAACCTGAAAATAGACTCTCTCCAAACCCAGAACAAAGGCCTCAACAAACTGTCCAGTTCCTGCAGAAAACACTGAGTATTTGCTCCCAGCAAATTTCAGCAGCAGAACTCTTCAAAGTCTCCCTGTAGTAACTACTCTGGAGTGCTAGCTTATTTTTATGTAGTACAGAGCCATTTGATTTTGAGCTACAAAGCTAGTTAGATATCGCTGCTGAGATTTTGTTCTTCTGCCATGAATCTCTGATGTGATGACCGTGAAAACTCACTGCAGTATTCTAAAATATTAAATATTGAGCCCTGGAATCTACAAGGGGTTTCTCCCCTTTAGTATTGTTCTGTGATATATGTACTATCTTTTCTGCTTACCTATTCGATTACTCATACTGTAAGGACTAGACATCAGTGCTTCAGCTGCTTTATCAAAAAGTATTGCTGGAAGAAACCCTTAAAAAATTGAGACCATTACCTGTTATTAATTCCTTTAGAACATTATGCAAAGCAAAACCATGAATTAGGGCATGCTTTTAAAGCAGCAGTCAGTGTGCCCACCAGCACCTCACCAATCAAAGCAAAGTAAGTTATCAGTAAGTTATCCTTCTCTCCTGACTCAAACAGAACTGTACAACTTCGTAATGATTAAGAAAGCCGCAAGGTTTCATCAGCTTTCTCTTCTGCTTCCTGTATCAGTTGCAGGTTTCGCACTTGGGCAATTTCCAAATACATCCACACATGGGTGTTTTTGCCAGGTCAAAGTCAGGAACACAAACATAGCCCAGGCCATCTACTGATGAGCAATATGGATCGCAGTATTTCCAGTCTCATGCTGTGTGGCAGGACAATGCCTGGCTATAGCAGTCCATCATACCTGATTTCAGCTTTCACCCTGGGAATTGGTTCATCTTCCTTAAGTGACACATCCCAAATCAGAGTCATTTCATATGTCTCCCGTAAGTCCATCAAAATTTACTCAAGCAGTTTATAAATCATATTTACTCCCAGCTCTTCATGCTACAGCTCCTTTATTCACTCACTACAGGGGTAGCTAGAAGCAACTCCTTTGCAAGAAACTCCATTATGTGACCACTGGACTTAGGGTACTCACCATGCTCACTCTTGGTATTCATCACACAATCATGGCATGCAACCAGAATATAGGAAAAAGGCCAAGCAGAGATTTGAATGTTAAACTTCAATATGCTCAGTGAATGCCATAGCTCTTGAGTTGTAATCCCAGGTTTCAGTTGGCCAATACATAATTATTTTCAGATGGCACAATAGCCTCAGCAGGGGAGCTGATCACAGACTTACCACAGCGCTTAGTTCACTGTCTATCGTTTTTCAAATACAAATGAGAAACATTCAAGCAGTCTTGATTTTTCAGATGCACAGTGGGAATGTTCAAAATCTCAAATATTTTCATAATTTTCTTCTCAGCTCCATTTGTTCATTCATGGAGGAAGACAGTAATCCAGTTCACAAGCTGTACTTATGGCCTACCACTACCACTATCAATAGCCCCTCTGGGAAATCTAATCTGTTGTTTGTGAAGATGAGAGACTGCAACAGTCTGCTCTGTCTAGTGAGACTGCAAACACTGTGTCTACCCGAAGTTACCAAATGCAACTCAGTCTTTATCTGCAACACTCCTGTTTCTTCCATTCTGGTTATCTCCTCAGAAAACATAATGTGTAATTGTCCTGAATTATGTGCCGGTTTTTCAGCGTCGGAGAAGAACTACAATGAAGGCAACAAGACCAGATAACATAGATCCCAAGAAAAGACAGGCAAGTAAGCTCACATGAATTACCACTGACTTCTCCCAGAGAAGCGATTCTGAACGTTGTTTTTATCCTAGCGTATATATCTAAAATATTTTGTTTGTGATACATATACAAGATATATCAAAGTCAGCTTTAGGAATAAACGATTGGCCTCAGTCATCATCCAGGCAAGGTAAAACATTTAGATTCATAACAAGCCTGAAATGCATTTACAAGATCTCATCACACATAATTCCTTCAAATTCATAAGCAACTCACTATTGTGGTTTTCTGCTTAATAAGGGCTAGAAAAAACAAGAGAAATTTTTTTATTATTACTGTCCAACACTGTTAAAATACCAGAAGAAAAATCAAGAAAGATTAAAAGGTGACCACAAGCCACAAACACTCTGCTAACCTCCTCTTTTCTGAGCCACCACCAGTTAATGTGCCCCCCTCCGAATTTCATATACACAAATACATCCTATACATACTGCATCACGAAGGGGTAACATGAGTTGCACTGAAACAACTCTGCAGGAGCTGGGAGTCATTTCTGTCATTAGCAAGAGAGACAGGATCCTGCTTATCAACTTACAGTTTTACAAAGACAGCTGCACTCTGGCTCCCAAGTCCACAAATGACAAGGTAATAAAGGTAAACCGAGGTATATTTTTTGTACAATTTTCCTGGCAAAACCTTATGTTATGTGCTGTTAAATGTGTTGTAAATGATATATTGTATAAATTAATTGAAACATCTCATGTCAAGTCCTCTCTACAGCTTATGGTTTGATAGGTAGGCAGAAAAGAGAGTCTTTGTTTATTTTTGTACTATGTGAAATTAGAAAGACCAGGCATGCTTGAAAAATCAACTCAAAAGCATTTTTAGAAAGTCACACAGGGTAGCACAAGACGTTAGTGATGATGATGATGATAATAATTAGCACGCAGACATGCATCACCAATATTGTATTTCCCCAACAAGGAACCACATTATATAGTGATACATAGTGTGCTACAAGCAAAAAGTGGATTGTGCAAATATTTTTTTTGTTTCAGTAATGTATCTCTGAGTCACTTGTTTTTTGTGTCTTCCCTCTTTCCTACTTTCTTAAAACACTGTAAAGAAAACTGTATCTCTCAAAAAAACACTGCAAAGATGGTTGCTTGGCTCTTTCAATATTCTACTTCCCATGGGAAGAATGCTTACTTTTAAAAAGGAGTAGAAGCCATTCCTTTCTCCTTACCCCAATCTGACTACCAGAATCAAACAAGAGGATGAGGGGTGCTCACACCTTTCCTTTTCAACCCTCTTACCCTGCAGCCGTCCTTCCCCTTCCAGCCGGCCAGCACCAGGGCCTCTGCAATGCTCTCCCATTTAATCCCTGCCCTCAGTGGGGCTGTACAGATGTGACTAATTGCAATTTAGCAAACAATTCTAGTCTGCCCAGGGACCAGGCTGCAGCTTGCTCTACATCCACTGTGTCAGCTCTGCAGGGACAAAAACATCCGCATGTTTCCTTTGCAGTTCAGGACTGACGGGGCACAAGGAGTAGATCTATCAAGGCTGATACGTGGTGGCTTTTGAAAGCAGAATGGAGCGAAAGATGACGGAATCACCTGTAATAATTCTTCTCTTTCTGTCTGAATTCCTAAGAGGTGTTTTCCCTCTCTTCCTAAAGCCATTGTCCTCCCTGTAATGGCTCAGCTGTTAATGTCACTATCTTTTGAAATAGGTCATGCTAATGGCAAGCTTGCTTTGGGCATATTGCTTCAAGCTCATTAATATGCATGTTCTCTCTCCGGTCATTTGTTTCTCTATTTACTTCGAAGTTGCCTCACTGGAACCTGCACTGCTTTTCTGTGTTAAGACTCTTGGCTGGCATTTGCCAGCTTGCTGCCTCTCTGGTTGTTATCTAGGATGGAAATGGGACCGAATGTTGCAAAAGTCAGTTAATAGCACCTCAGGTGACATTTGGTGCTTAGCTGAATTAATTTCTTGGCCTACTCGCTCTCACTGCTGGGAGATGTTCTTTGTACTTGCTCTCAAGTTGACTCTTTACATTGCTAATTTTAGGGCAAGTAACATCTCTGTATTTGTCAAGCACCTGCCCCAGGGGAGTACAGCCCCCCCATTGTGCTTCTACAAAAAATAACACCACCTGGGTTACCTTAAGTCTCTCTGTAAATGTCTCTTCCACCTGAAAGAGCTATTTCCAGCATGGGAGGAGAAATCAACTTTGACTCAGATATCAACTTCTCAGTGTGATAAGGGAAAGTGATTCAGCTGCCTTCTTTTATTTTTGGCTTTGTGAATCAGGAGCAGCTCATTGTTTGGATGACATAACCAGTCATAACTGGGAACTTGTGTGAGAGGGAGGAGTAAAAATGTTTATGTAATATTCAGAGGTCACTTTATATTAATATCTCTCCCCAAACAGATCAGTCCCAACATTGACGTCTACAACAAGGCCATGACACCCAGGGTTATTTTGGGGTGAAAGACTTGGACATACTATTTTCCTCAGAGTACCTATAGGGACAGCCAGTTAGGTAGTTTCTCTTGAGGCTTCAGGTTGTGACAAGGTAGGTCTGCTTCCTACTAAATCCTTTCCTTGCAAATGTGCAAACAGACACACAACTTCCATGATTCTTCCATACAAACAACAGTTTCTTCTCAGCAAATATCCATTAGAAAACCACGGAACACACCCTACAGCATGTGAGAGGAATTGGCCATAAGAAGATATCGAGCCTGTCTAACTAAGGAGTGAGGCCCATTTGATTAAATAGATTTGGTGGTCACTTCTGGAGGGCTATAGGAGAAAAAGCTAACAAATGGCTACAACCTCCTTTTTCAGCAGGTGGGACTCTGAGCCAGTGCATCAAAACTATTACGGTGTAACTGAATCTGGTTTGAATCCGCCTTCAACACTATGTCCAAATTATTTCCAACGCTTTAAATCCCCACTGCACTTCTCATGTAGAAAAGCAGTAGTATGCTGGACAAGATTTAAAGTAACCAATTCTTTTGCTGATTGTCACAGATTTTTTCATGAGATAGATAAAATATTTAAATATGGAGTTGTTTTTTAATACAATATAGTTAATTATTTGCAGCATTAGTTTTAACAAGAACCACAAAAGGAAGCATACAGTAAGTTAAAACAATAGAACAGAGCAAGTGGTATAGGACAGGGGTCACCATCCTATGTCATGATACAAAGGGCTGCATACAAGTTATTTGGAAATGGCAATACAGCAGAGCTGAAAGGTGGGCAGGAGCTGAGAGTCCTGGCAACTTGACAGGGCCCTTCAGTGCAACCTGAGTGTCCCTCACACAAGGGCCAGGAAGGCTCCAGATGAGTCCTTAATAGCGTCTAACGCCTTTAACACGCAGCCTCTTCCAGTTCACACTACCTACTGGCCTGTGCCTCATTTGATGCAACATAAAATCCATCTTCACAGCCACTGGTTGAGGCACTTGACCTAGGTCTAGATCTACTGCTGCACAGCCTTGGCTTAATAACTACATATTCTCCAACAGGAGCACTAGCAAGGATGCAACATCATCTCAAAATCCATCACACACTACAATATAGTGAGCAGCTGCAAGACAGAACAGTGAGTACAGAAATAGCAGTGCTAAGATCCAAAGTGGCCACCTGTGGAGGAGCTAACAGCACAGAGCTAAAAGCAAACACCAAAATGTTGGTGTTTTGGTGTGGGGTTTTCTTTTTTTTTCAAAATTACCTTGCTTACCTGTTTTCAGGACCTTCAAGTAGACAAAAATCCATCTCAGCTAGCCCCGAAAATTGGTGGTTATTGCACATAAAAAGTAAAACTGACTACCTGAAGACCAGTATGTTCAGCTTTGCTCTTATTAAAAACAGTGGAAAAATACCTAAAGCTCTGTGATTGTCACATCATAGTCATCTGCAACCTGAAAATGCAGCCAGCTCTAATAAGACAATGCACATCACTTCATCAACTGAAGAGGAGGACAGATGAGAGAGCATGTCACAAAAAGATTTTGACTCACAGTGGCTAATTTCTGAACATCTTCATCAGATGCTCCCAGTGAAGCAAGTCCTATCTCTTGTGAAAACTGTGCAAACTTGGGATCAGCAAGTAGAGGCACGTGTCCCAGGAGCTCATGACACGTATCCCTAAGGGAATGGAAATTAAAAGAGAGTCATTACAGAAATTAATTCCATAATCATTCCATAATTAATTTAACATAAGCCATTTTATATGAGTCTGACCTCTACTTTAAAAGTCTTACCATGAAACATGTTTTTTACAGAATAGTTGTTCTTCCCTGTGTATGGTTCTGTAGAAACACACAGGTTTGCTTCTATTAAATGGGTTACATGTCATTTAACCCCACCTGTTCTGTGATTTCTCCATCATTTCCAGATTGAGTGGGAGGGCCTGATCACTGCTGTGTTCCAGGCTTAGTAGAATGAAGACTGAACTGCCCAAAGGGAAGCCAGATGTCTCACAAGTACAGTTTTCAGCATTTCTTTCCCCATTAGTCAAGTTCAAAATCCGACATGTTCCCTCTTCCTTTTCTCCATTCCCGTTTCTGCACCTAGGTACAGCTCCACAACCAAACATTTTCCCACTTGCCACAAGAAATTCAGGGCAATATTTACAAAGGTCTCTGTGTGCTTAATTTCTCATTTAGTCCTGACTTCCTACTGCATTTTCTGAGTACTTTTGTTAACGGTCAACTTTTCACCAAGAAGATTTCAGAAAAAGCAGAGAACGCAAATCATTTTAGAAAGAACTACTGTCCACACCTGTAAGAGTATTATTAGTCATAACAAAGTGCAGATATAAGTGTATCAAAAAGTGCTAACCAACCTAACGAAAGTGCACATGTATCACCTCCAAAAGCTCTCAAACAATTCTGAAAGTTTTGGTGCATTTGTTCACGTAAAATAATGGACTTGGTAGTAAAGTTCACTTTAAAAATTGGATCTGACATTTCCTTTGCTTTTGTCTCTTCAAAGACATTTCTCTCTCTTTTTTTTTTTCCTAAGCTGTAAACAAATGTTTTAAAAGCAAGGAGAAAACATCAAGTTTTCTGCCTTCCATCCAAAATCATCCAATTTGTCTTTTATAAACTATTTTTGTTTGAAAAGACACAGAACCTGACATTTCAGATAAATCATGAACAGAAAAACAACCCTCTATATAATTTAAAGTCTCCTTACTCAGTACTCTTCACCAAGAAGTCTGTGCCAACTGTGTCTAGGTAGATAGTAGTTCCTGAATGCATGCAAATGAAGTTTAGCATTTTTGGCATTCCTAGTTTGCCTCACCAAAAGCTTATCAAGTATAGTTCCAGTATTGGAGGGTTACCTACAAGTCTCTCTTCTCAGCCCAGATGGCCTCGCTGACAGACGCTTACCAACATTTGCTCATGTTACTACAGTCACAGTTTTTGGTGAGACAAGAACTGCTTTGAAGTTGTGCATGACAAGTTTAAGCCAAGCTCATATATGAGTAATTCACTCAACAGTACAGAGGAATCACCCAATCTCACTTCTCTTCCTTCCTAGACATACGTATTTCCCAAAAAAGCAGGGGACGTAAACAAATACTCTTTTGCCTGACATGATAAAATGAACATGGTCCATGGATATTGACTAGAGATTCAGTGGTAGCAATATAGGCTGAGTGGTCAAGCTTACTGTGTGCCAATATTTTTAGTCAAGATATGTACAGCTGGCTAGGAACAGTATCAGACATCATACTTATGTAAGGAAAATTGTTTGCATTTTTTTTTCACTGCCTGGTAAAGCTTGTCCTTCTCCCTGAAAGTCCGATTTTTCCTGCCTTGTTTCTACATCATTGCATGTCCTTTCAAAGCCTGGGAAATACCCAATTTCTTCAAAAGTGGCCAGTAAGAAGGCTTTTTTTTTATGATCTCCACGTCCCTTTGGTGATGCTCTGAGTCTTGCAAGATGGTCAAAGTTGGCTACCACAAGACCTGAAGCTTAATACTACTCCATTCCTCACTGGAGCTCAGACTTGAAAAATTGGCTGGCTTCTGCATGGTATCCATCTCTTTGTTCAGGAGGTGGTTTGAATCACTTGAGTAGATAACCATCAAAGGTGAATGACCCTTCTTTATTTATTCAGTTCCAGTCACAATTTCTCTGTCATCTCCTGAAAGGTTTAGCTTGCTAATGATACAAAGGACAGTAGGTAAATGGAGTTTGCAGTCTGGTGGATATACCCAGAAAATTCCCAGTACCAAACAATTCACTAGAGGAACCTGACTCCTCCAGCCGTCACCTTTCAACACAGAAATGGGCTACAAAGCCCATTCTCTGGAAATCCAGAACTCTAACTCCACGTTCCATCTTCACTAGAGAAATCAAAACTGATTGCTGAGAACTTCACCTATGCTTCACTGCATCAATCCAGATATATTTAATGTAACTTCATATCAGTAGTTCAAATAGCAAAAGCAAAGACAATATAGTGGAACAGGCTTTAAGTTCCTGGCTTCAGGTAAGCACACTTGTCTCCAGGCAGGCTTCTACAGCAGCATCGCCACTATTAGCAGCTGAGTGTCTACAACTCTATTTTCCTGTGCTGAGGTAACAACTCTCAGAAACAAGTAAGTGAAGATGCATTGTTTCCAGTTCTGCACTGGGACACAGGCTCTTTGTGTCACTTCCACCCTTGCAGACAAAATGAGAACAGACAAAGCCTAGCCCCATCAACTTGTCTCTCCTGGCAAAAGGAGGAGGATGAGGAGGCAGAAGATATTTCCTTCATGCCTTTAGCTTGTAGATTCTTCCATTAAAACTATGCAAAGTAGTACTTTGAATGTGCAGTTATAAAAAGAGGAGCTTGAAAAAAAACCCAAAAAATCAAATCTTCCAAGCAGAACCATGAACCAACATTTGGGATTGTCATTGGAGTCTCTTAGACTTCCCTGCCAGTCTGGCCCTTTATAGATAGCCTGAACAGTATAATTCTTCGCTTAACTACCAAGGCTTGATTCTTTTGTTTTGTTTTATTCAGAAAATAATTAAGTTACTTTAATTTATTCACACACATTGCTCAGAGAAAATAAGATTTTCGTAATGCGCTTTTCACAGCAAAAGATTTTTCTTGGAGTAAATTAGTTAGCAGAGCAGAGGAAATCTATATAGCTCTGTGAACGTAGTAGAAACATAATGAAACTCAGGAAGAACTGTTTTAAAATGCATATAGTAGTGATACAGATCAACCCAAATGAACTCTCTAATTTGTATCTAGCTCTATAGCCTGGGTGTTAAATCTGATGGAAAGCCCACTGAAGTCAAAGGGAGTCTTTTTACCAGGTTTATATCATTGAAATGCAACATTCACCAAGCCAGGGACCCGCAGCAAACCTCATTATGGCCCCATATATCAACCAGCAGATCTCAGAGCATTGCAGCTACTGCGGAAGATGAAGAGCTGTCCCCACTCAAGTCAGTTTAGTTTTTCTGCTGATTACAAAAACATCAGGATTTCACTGTTCATTTCTGGTAACACTTACTATATGCTCTATCTTATGAAAAAAATTTAACACATTTTAAAAGGGCTTTTCAAAAATTTCCTATGCAGCTCCTGATAGTACAGATTATTTATGTGGTGTCTGCACAAGTAGGTCTGCAGGAAGAGAGTAACATCATTTGAAAATGACAACTTAATTCCTCTGTTAGTCATATGTAGAGCTCTTACAACCATAACGTGGATTTTTAAGTTCAGCCCGAATAAGAGATAAAGATCTTCATTCTAATTGAACTAGTATTACTACATAGTGACTTTGCAGACACCATGACAAGAATGGTTACAGAAAGTAGTTGCTGTTACTACTAAGGATCAGCTATGATACACAGCGTAATTCCAAATGTAAGCAGCATCCTGAAAACTATGGGGATCTCAAATATACAAATCAACAAACCAGAGAACATCAGCATATAACATAGACTTACTAAATTGTTTCCTAGAAGACATTCCTTCCTTTGTTCCTGTTGGAGTTACGTACCTAAATCCCCCATCAACAGATGAAAATGCTCTTCTAGTTTGTATTAAGCTGATAAATGTCATTATTCTTTTGCTGAGCAATGGCAGGCGCTGCAATCTGAGACGTTGGCTTCCCACAGGGGAGGAAATCATTGGGGCAAAACCTGGTACTTCCTAAGTATAATTTCTTTTTTTGAAATATCTACAGATATTTTCAGATAGACCAGAAGAGGTCCAGCGTCATATATCCAAGCCCTTCTTTCAGGATTTTACATTGTAGCAATTTGCCTACAAATTTAAGAGATTAAAGTTCTAATTACAGAGGTTACAGAAGTGACTGAATTCCTTCACGGATTACCACCTTTTTCCCAAAAAACCACACACACAAAACTTAGCCTTATAGCATTTTAGCCAATACTTTGCCCAGTTCACATGCTGAGGAAAAAAGTAGATATGTGTATAACAGCACCACCTGGTGACTTCTGCCAAAATAATGTTTGAGCATTTTTAGGGACAGCTCTATATGAAGTTTGATTAATCCTTTTATATCCAAAAATATTATTCCATGGTTTCAGCAGCCTATTAATGAAATCAAATTTAAGGATGGGTCCAAGTGTTTACAGGACTGGAGCTGAATATATATATATATGTGAACACTTCATGTAAATTTTGGCAAAAATAAAATACACCAAAATAGTGCAAGCTGAATAAATAACAGTTACAATTTCATGCTAACCATCTGATGACTGATGCACTGCAAAAATGTCATTGCTGTGGTTATAAGATCAGTGGAAGCCTTTGGTGAAACTACCTCCATGTTATCTGACATGTATTGTTCTGTTATTACTGCACAGAGCATGATATATAATACAAGACAAGAACTACAATCACTTTGATCTTTTTTTTCTCCCACTTCTCATCAAGAGACCAAATGCCAAAATATTTCATCCAAGCTTGCAATATTCTGTTTTGGAAAAGCTGTCCTATGAAAGTCATAATTAAAGTGTCTCTTATTTCTATCATGTTCCCTGTAACAGGCTTCATATCTAATACCCTCTCTGAATGACAGAACAGTACCTCATGACTTGCTTGCATTGTGTTATAGGAGAGAAATGAAGTTCAGCTGTGGAGTCTGGCCCAAAAATATAAATGAGGGCACAAGAAGACCAAATTATAATTCTGAAAGCATTTTTTTTCAAGGGATTCAGGGGTTTTTTTCCAACTTTTTTCCTTAGTTGTCCACCAGAAAATAAAATTTTTTATACCTTTTCAAAATGTTTAGTTGAAAACTCCATTTTCTACTGAAAAATAATCCAGATAGATAGAATTTTTTGACCCACCATATAAGTAGCCTAGTCATTTTTAAAAAGTAAAAAGCCCAAAAGCAGCCTTTAAATTAAATTCTGGGTCACCAAAGTGAAGGGTTTTTTCATCAATGGCATAACTAGATTTTTAACATGGTGGGAGGGTTCTTCTTTTCAATCTTGACAAATTCAACTGGGTCTTTTAAGAAACCAGTGATCTTATTTTTTTAAGCACTAAAGCAAATGTAGCAACTTACGGTTCTGGTGTGTAGAGAGGATCTGAGCCATGTCGTATGTACTGAGTACAGTGAAAAACTCTATATGCTAAGCCAGCTAAAAAATCTCGGGGAGATAGGTATCCAGCAACTGGTCTCACTGTGAAGCCAGACCTTTCTGAAAGTGAAGGAGATAATGAAAGACTATATTATATATCCCTATATCCATTTCTGAGGACAGGTAATGATCTGTAGTTAATTATTCTACCAGAAGCATGACACAGAGAATATCTTGGTTGAAGATCACCACACATCATTTTCACCTATTATGTACAAGAACTATTTTGCGTCGCTAGCATATGTTTAATGAAAACAGCTTGAGGTGTTTCAAGGTTTGTTTTAATACCCTCGTCTAGAAAAGATGGTAAGGTACCATAAGTGATGTTCTCGGATCACCAAGTATCTGATTTTCCTGTCTAGTACCAAACAGGAGAGAAGTTTCCAAAACAGAAGATGACTTCTGTAAAATACACTAAAAACTAATGGAATATAACAGGATTAAATCAAATCTGTCCTTATTTTTACAGATAAAACACTGTTTGTGATAGTAAAATATCGACTTTCACAGTTGAGGTCCTTATTTATTTAAGAAAGTGTTCCTTTGTCAAGACTAGTCTCAGTGGAGGATTATTTCAAACTCAGTGACTTTGAAAAGGACTTTTCTCTCCCAAATTCATTCTTTACTCTTTCCAAGTGTTTACAGGCAAATGTTCCAGGTTTTTCTTCAATAGACACTACTGTTGTTATATTTAATCTGAAAATGTATTTCTGAAAGTGTGATGTTTTGAGTTTCTAGTTAGGGAGAAAGAACCTGTACACTTTGGCATCATGCCTTAGAGACCGTAACACAACAAATGAGAGACCCAGAAGGACACAACCAAATTCAAAGAGTGATGAGTCAGTTTCTAGTAACTGCAGGTGTTTCACAAACAAGAGTTACAGATGAAGCAGGGACTGGGGAAAGTAAGCCTTTCATTACAAATTTTGTATTTCTCTTAGTTAAAAATTTTCCATGCACATTTGGGACAAAACATTTTGCTATTTTTTCTCATAACATTTTTTTCCAAATAGCTGAATTTTTATAATATTTTGTTCCTGAGCTCCAGAAGCTCCTGAGCAAGAGGATTAAGGAACAAGTATATGTATCTGAAGAGACCCCTGAGGAGAAGAGAAATTTTAATTGAACACTTTGGCAGCTTTTCCTCTAGGTTAAAAACTGGAGGTTCACGTCTGCCACTTCTCATTCCATATGGGATACAATTCCACGAGAGATGGGAAAAAAAGGGTATTTTCAAACTTAGATATGTAATAACCTGACCCTTTAAAAAATGACATGAAAGAGAAGTACCAGATTACCTATGGAGTTCCACTGAGTTTTTTCAACATACAAATACAATGACTAGCTTCATGAGGTCTTGGGCACTCAGGAAAGCCTCATATTCATCAAGCTGTACAACATGCCAAACCTGCTCTCCTCTTCAAATTCAGTTATTGTGGCATTTTATTCCCTCTTTTACCTGCCTGGATATCTGGGAGATACCCACTGCTGTTATCAGCACACCCACCCTGTGGGAATGAGAAGAGCAGAGCCAACTCTGCTCTTTCCTTTGATTGTACCAAAGGAATTTTCTCCCTGTGCAAGATAACATCATGTGATACGTGTTCAGCTGTTTAATTCCTCTCAGCTTCATACCTACAGGTATACATATATACAACTGCCTTGACTCAGCATACTCTCTGCCATGGAGAATGTCAAAAACAGAATACTTCAGACTAAGCCAAAGTCCACTGACAAAGCTGGGAGTCTTTTCATTCAATATGCTTTGTATTTTGTACTAACAGAAAAGAGTGTTTGCATAAAACTGTATCTATTGACAAACCAAATATGAACCTTACCTTTAAGAAAAATAGAAACATCTTCCAGTTGAGGCACATTATCCTCTCTGTATCCACAGTACTTGGTCAGCAGAGGAAAGTTTTTTAAATATTCACGACAAGCATGGGTGGGATAGAGTTTACTGAGTTCCCTAAATACCACCCCCCATGTTTTAATTTCTTCAGCTGTGTACTCCACTCTGGGAATGGGTTGACCGCTGTAAAAAAGTAAAATAATACAAAATACATTTGAATACAACCAGATTCAATGAAAAGTATTATTTAAATAAAGGCAGACAGAGCCTATTAAAACTATTAAAAACCATTTTAAAATGACAACTAGATGCTTTTTTTCTTAGAATTTCTTCTTGATGTTATGTTGTACATACTACAATTATTTCTTAAGAACTGTATTTCTCATTAAGCAGTAAAATTATTCCTTAGTCTTTGTACATATCATAGCAGAAAGATGGATTTCTCATATGCCATGTTCCTGTACTAGAGTAATACTGTTTATTGTTTTTCTCTGTTTATTGTCACTGAGGCCTTTGCAAGTGGTTAGCTGAAGATCCTAATTCAGTCTAACTTCTAGACTCAGTAAGACCATCAGCAGACTGCATGCTCTATGCATTCTTTAAAATACGTAATAGTCACACAGCATCATTACCTAGCATTTTACAAAGTGAAGATTAGGTAACTACACCCATGTTTAGAAATGTGTGGATCGAATTTAAAAATATATATTTATTAGATTGTTGCTTACATGTGCAGATATGCTTGGAACCCCAAATTCATGCAGGACTACATCATGAGGAAGCTCACCTCAGAGCCAATGGCCTAGCATAGGTGAAACTAAGCTTCTAAATAAATCTCTTTGGGTTTTTTTAATCCTTCTGTGTAGGAGGAGTTCCTCTGCCTTCTTCCCCTTATACAAATGCACAGAAATTGCAATGCAGGAGCCTTCCAGGGTACCTGCTAATCTGTCTCTGACATCCAAGATTTGCCTTGAGTGGTTAAAGCTAATTCAAAACTGACTGACAGTGTGAAGAGTACGAAGGGCTCCTTCTAATTTGCACTGCCTTGTATTTAGCTGTAAGGAATTTCCCATGCCATGGTCATGGGCCATCATCTCACATTACAAATTCTGACTAGAAACTTTATAATCTTTCTCTGGATTTAATGTTCACAATCTACAATATGTAACCTGTGCAATCTGCTTTCTCCTCAGGTATCCTCTTTTCCCACACTGTAACCAAGTACAGACTGGCAAAGGGATTCTCGGGATCCCCTTCTACCCCATCAGTCCCTACCTCCCACTCCCCTGCCACAGGGCTGGCAACATGGGCACTCCCAGCCCTGTGCTGCAGTTTCCCAGCGTCGCAGACAGCAGCTGAACAGGAGTATCAGGCACGGGGAATCTCACTGCAGCAGCGCTGGGTTTTTGCTGGGGCTTGGCTCTCCGTCTCGACTGTCACTGGGCTCATAATCCTGCCTCCATCATACGTGGTAACAAGGAATGAGCCCTCATGTTGCATGTGATTGCTGCTACGCAGTCCCTATGTGCACAAGAGAAGAGCATCCACCCGACGTGCATTGTGGTTGTCCCCTCATCTTCACTGAAAACTTACTATTTAATCCCCTTGCCTTTCACTATATCAAAGTATTTTGATCCATGGCAGTTATCTGTCAGTCAAAGGCCACTTTGTATGAGGTACTCGTACTTGTTAAGGACTCACTGAACATCCAATACATCTGCTAGTTCCCCTTCAGCCACTCTTTTGCAGACATGACAAGAATTGCAACACATTTAGTGAAGCATTTCTCATCAATAGAAGCTGCACGGGGTTCGTGCACATTCTGCAGTGGGAGTCAGTCCTTCAGGTCTAGTACCTGTCTTCACTTTTACACTTTATCAGCCTTAAGCTGCCTGCCGGCTCACGGAAAGCGTAATACAGATACTCTAAATTGTACCATACATGACAGATACAAGCAGGTTGCTACTCCATCCACCTGGGGTTGCCAGAATACTGTGCAGTAACCTCCTCCCTCTTCCTTAGACTTGACCTCTACTATGGATCCTGTCAGTACGGGTCAGCATCGGCCCAGCAAAGAGGAAGAAATGTGTGCACCAGTGGAAAAACTCAGGTTTCTATTTAGCCTGTCACTAGAGAAGTATAAACACAATCAAGGATCTGAAGCCTGTTCACTGCTCACTAAAAGGTTTATAACTTAGTTATTCATCCAATTAATTCATTAGTACTGAAGTAAGGTTCACTGAACATTAATTCCTTAATAGGATTTATGCCTGGGAGAACTGATCTTATTTCCAGCTGATCATGATATTGCTTTCTTTATCAAGAGGATCAAGGCAGCCAGACTTGAGGGAGGACCTATGCTGCTCTCACTCAGCTCTGCCAATCCCATTTACCTCACCCTCTTATTCCAACAAGCAAGGCCCACAGTGTACGTTTCCATAAATAATGGCAATGGCCAGCCTGCACAGCCAGTTTTCTTGTGGCTGAGAAAGATGACTCTACAAGCAAACCTATCCTGATTTTTTATTTCATCTTATTAAAATAAGGTCTTTCCATTTTGCCATGGTCATGACCTATCAACTCATATTATGAATTCCCTCTTAAACCTCGTATTTTTCCTCCAGATTTAATTTTCTCAACACTATTAGAATCCCTGATCAGTCTCAAAGGACTAATTAGCAAGATTAACATTTTCACTTTCTTTAGGATAGAAGCTAAGTGAAGGAGGGAGGAATTTTTTTTGATCCGTTTATTTCATACAGCTGATTTTAACTGCTGTGAACATGTGTTTCCCTTTAACACCCAGTACCAGCAAACACCTGCTCCTGCAAGTTCACTTCTAGTGTTTTTCTCCCTCTCCCTGCTTACAAGAAGCCTCTTTATATTCAACCAAAGCAGATCATGTACCACATAGAAGAGTAGCAATTCATAAAGGAAATGCTGATCAGGGATTTTCAACTCAACATTTTTTTTACAGAGCCAATTCCTTGCAGCCTGCTCCTTGTAGCCAAATCTCTCTGTTATTTTTTTAAGAAAACAAATTTGGGGTTTTTTTTACACTGGAAAATGAAAAGTAGAAATGCACCAAGCCTCAGTAAATGATTGTGAAGGTCATTTACCTGAAAGACAGAGAGGTTCAAGACAATGCTCTGAATTTTTCCCTGAGGGAAACAGTGTTTACAACAGAGCTATTCTTTTTGTATAAATAAGTAAAGAGACATTAGACCACAGAAGAGGATGTGATAAGACAGCAAGGTAGTGTCAAGGCACCTAAATTAATTCTGAGCTCCCCAACATGGGTACAGCTTAGCTGTAGCAGCACAGAGTCGTCCCTGAGCTGATTTGCCTTTCCTCAGTGTGGCTTAGGCTGAGCTGCAGGATGCTGAGGGTAAACCTCTCCCAGGGCTGCTACAGACATCCCTGGAGAGAGACTGACTGCACAGCCCAGCAGACATGGCACATCCCTGAGGTTAAGAAAACCACTGCAGGAGACCTGAGGAGTATGAATGAGATTTTGCCACATCTTAGGTAATTGCCCTAATCACTGGCCTCCCAGCCGTTTTGTGGTCCCTAGCTAAAAATATGTGAAGCACCTTGTCTTCCCTCTGTTGGTAACAACAGGAAGAGTTTGAAATCTTTTGAAGGTTTGAAAAGATCAGTGGAATGAAGGAGTACTTCTGAGCAGTTTTGCTGAAGTACAAGATTTGGCCCCGCAAATAACCTCTGGTTTGGGTTGTTTGACTTTTGTAATGCGCCTGCATAAATGGTTCTTGAGCCCTCAAAGTCTAAAGAAGGAAAAGATTTTTCCTTTCCTTTACCTGTTTTTCTGGGAATATGCAGGATTACTCTATGTGATTTTTGCGAAAAGACATTTCTCATGGTTTCAGGGCAAAAAAAACCCCTTTGTAGTAGAAGGCGAACCACTGCTTAGTGACACAGCAGCACAATCTTTCCAACACTTAGGAAGCTGAGAGGGAGAAAGGAGGAAAATATTTCGTGCAATTTAGCAGCTGTGAAATGCATGGCACTATTGCTACCATCATGGGTAAATGCAGAACTATCCAAGATTACCTAAAGAGCTCTAGGAGCACACACAGTCTGTGTTGTTTTGTTGTGTTTTATATTCTTTCAACAACATAGGTAGAAATCTGAAAGGAGAAAAATTAAAAACCTGAAGTGGTGTGGTAAAATGGAAAAGAACATGAAATTAGTATGTTCTTTCCCTTGAGAATGAGGGCTTAGGCCTGTTGCAAATAAAACCTACAGTATGATTAGAATTACTTGAATGCTTCTGTGACAAGAAAATTGCAACACAGTAGGTATTTGTAGGTAGCACAGAAAGTTTTCTGACTGCCAGGGATGGTAGCAAATTGAAAATACTGACCTGACATGGAAAACAAAAATCAAAATGAGAAAACACATGCAATGTATTTGTGCACAGGCACCAGCACCACTAACTACAGAAAAATCAGTTGACTGAATTCTGGGAAGTGTTTGCAAAATTGATAAATGGCATTTTGCAGTGTCCACTATAGTAAATACATGAAAAGAAAATAATAATTTTGGGTTTTAGTGAACTTGTCCAACTATGTAGGGATGTTAGATATGTGTGATTCCGCAGTGCATCAGTTTGTCATTAAGATACACAAGCATTTGTAAAAGAGTTTCTTAAGTTTAAGCAGCTATGAACAGAACGCTGAAGAGAGAGTTCTTACCTTTCAAATGCTTTACTTGCCTGTATCTGTACCGAAAATGTAACGGGATTTCAAGCATCAGGTTTGTCATTTATAGCCTACACTAAACTAGTCAAAGTTTAAAGGATGACTTTGTCTACTGTTAAACTTCACCTTACAGAATCAAGTAGAGCATGAATTCTAACTAGTCAGCAGCACAGGAAAGAATTATACCAGTACTTACTATTTATAGCTCATGGCAACATCCACAAAGTACTTTCTTCTCTGTCGATAGACATTGTCTTTAAATCCCTTAAGCAAGGAAGAAGAAAGTAATTTACAATAAGGATAGAAAATTAGCTGTAAGAATTATAAAATAAATCATTGAAGTCTGTATTTAGTACCTAATTATATTGTATTTTAATTCACACTATCTACTGGACTGCAAGAGAAGATAATGATTTCTTCACATTTTTCCCCACCAAAGTCCTACAAGAGTTTTTTCAAGACAGGTTTGTGCATAGGTACATTCATCGACGATGTTGAAAAAAGGAAACTTTTTCCTTGTCATTACATCCCACTCAGGTTTTTCTTAATCTGAATGGACTTCCACACGCAGGCACAAAGCAGGATAATTTACCTATCCTTAATACATCTTTCTTCACTAGAAGAATCAAGGACCCAGCGTTCATACACAACTCATTTTGAAGATGCTACTTCAGCAGTTGCCATCTTAACCAACACATTAGGGACTGAACCATCAGCCTCCAGCAGCAAATATGCATATTGCTCCAATTTGAGTTACAGAGAAAGGGCTTTACATCATGGGCTACAGTAGGCTCATAACTCTTCAATATTAAGTGCAACAGAGCTATATAACACTGTTGTGGTTTAGCCCCAGCCTTAGCAACAAATAAAAACATAAGTGTGTTATCAACATTATTCTCATACTAAATTTAAAACAGCTGTTACGAAGAAATTTAACTCTATCCCACCCTAAACCAGGACAAACACATACATACCAGCCAGTTACAGTCCTTTTGAGCTATTCAAAACTAAAACAAGATCTCTTCTATACCTATAAAAGATGTAGACACTTCAGGTTTTGGACTACAAAAAGTTATCTATTTTCAAGGCAGAACTGCCAACCTCTTGAAGATGAAAAAGGGTAAAGAGTTATCTAAGTTCCCCAGTTAGTAGCCCAGAAAGTGCATTGTTCCCCCTAGCCAGAGTTGAAAAGTAAAATGCATTTTTCCCTTACTGCTCACATACACAAATGCAAGTCACTGAAGGGAATGAAAAGATAACATTGTTTGATTTTAAATATTTGTATGAGCTTCCAGAAAACTCACAAGACATTTTACTGCCCCATAGCCAAAGCTGTGTTGCTGGGGCAGCGTAAGGGAGAATGTGAAAGGACTGCAGGAAACCTTCAAGCCTTCACTCCTACACAGAAAAGCTTTTCGACCAGCAAAAAAGTTGCTGTAATCTGGGGGCATCTCCTTCTCTACTTAATATCTTTTGAGAGCAGCACTGAATTACTCAGCTGCAGACCGTTCAAGAGCTGAAAAGTGATTCAAGACACCACAAGGGATTTAAAAGCTTGCAACGTGTAGTGAAACTGAGACTGAAACTGTTAGCCAATATGGAGTGGGTTAGGGCTATGCTGCTGAATTCTGTAATAGGGTAATTCTCGTTGGCCCTCTGGCACCTACCCACCACTGCTAAGGAACAGGGCAGGCACCAGAAGTGGGCTTGAAAACCCAGTCACAGATTTTACAGTTTTTCCCCCCCACCTCTAATACATAGCATGCTGCATAGGCTAACAAATGGTGTGTAAATTATGTTTATAAGAGTTCTCCCAAGTGTAAAATATATATTCATATAATGCAAATGTCTTTTTTCATTGCCTGTAAAACTGAAGGCAGGTTTTCAGCAGAGCACTCAAGTATTTAATGAAGGCACTAGCTCAGAACATAAAACAGTATCAAATGGCTTGTCACAGTCATCGACTCAAGGCTAGAATGAGCTGCCACTACAGCCTGTCTGAACCAAATTACTGTTAATCGTTGCAGGTAATCAACAGACTTTTCCGTTCTGAGAAGGTGCGAGGTAAATCCTCGTTTGTCATCAAGAAGTACATGGCAGAAACCAGGATCCAGGAATGTGCTCCCCAACTGCGGGCCGCAGTGTGGGAAGGGTCCCCACACAGTAGCGGTGGCTGAAAACCAAGCGAGGTGATGATGCTTATCATGGCTGATAACGTGGGCCAGTGACACCAGAGACAGGGAAGTGGGGCTGCCAGGGGACATCATGATGATGTCCGTTTGCTTGTATATGCAGGCACAAGGGTCTGTGCCTAAGCCCCCGCCACGGCACAGCAGCTGTAGGAGCGGTGGAGCGGAAAGGACAGAAGGCAGCGGTCCAAGTGTCGTTTCTGCACTGACAAGGAGCCCCAAACCCAGGGCTACCAGGTGTACTTGGCTGCCTCTCCTCAGCCAAGGCAGTCCCCAGGTAGGAGTCTGCACAGGCGCTGTAGTACCGTGGTACAGCACAGACGCACCACTAGAAAATCCCTTACACCAAACTCATCTTTCTGCAGTCACGTACAAACTCTTCAGGGCCATTTTTCATCATCTTGGACAACACCAACAAAAATGTCTGTGACAAGGAGACTATCACCTACAGCTAGAGTTTAATCTAATCCTATTACAAGACAGCCTTAAGGTCAGATACCTGAGTTCGTTACCTACTTCCTTTCAGCTGGAAGTTTCCTACAGTATAATTTCAATCCAGCCTGTTGTTATAGGATCCTAGTTCAGATGGAGTCCACTGTATGGCATCAGGCCGCAAGCGGTCAACTTTCACCTAGATACTGATGAACTTACACTGAACTCTTAGTGACATGCGGGAAGGCCCCGAAACCAGTGTGAATCAGAAAGATAAGACAGCCACATCCACCAGCAGAAGTTGCCTCCTTGAGAAAAGAAAAAGAACGGCCCATCTGGAGACAGTGAAAAGGTCCAATGAGGAACAAGGAGACCCCAGACCCAAATACTCCAATTGGACCAAACCATCTCGTGAGGGGAACTTAGACCTCAAGGGGATAACTGCCCAGAGATTCTTTTGTTCGGGGTCCCTCTCCGGAGGCACCCAGCTCAAGCTGCTCATCACCACTGTACCACCTAATAAATTCATCTGGCATACGTCATGTGGGAGATTCTGCTTTGGGAAAAATAGGGTCGAGCGTGAGGGAAGAGGAAGTGCCTGACAGCGAGTGAGTAAGTGAGAGAGAGAGAGAGAGAGAGAGAGAGAGAGAGAGAGAGAGGTCAAAAGGGGCACCCATCGGCTCACTGGAGTCACCCGCTGCAAAGGGACTTTCAGCCAAGTGGTCCAAAGGTAGAAACTTGGATTCATACCAAGTGAAAATGTTGTACCGCAAATGCTTGCAATCATCTGCCATCTAAATACTCAGAGGTTAAGCATTTATGGACGTCAGCCAAAAGCAATAAAACAATAACAAATTTTTTTTGGGGGGGGGGGGCATTTTGCATTGAGCATTTGGCTCTACTGCAGTACAACTTGCGTGAAACACAGGCTTGTCTCCTGTCACCAGTGTGAGACACCTTCCCATCTGTTGCATTCATGCAGAAACAGGAACATGTTGCTTTGTTTTATTTTGTAATTATCTCCTGAGTGCCCAAGGAAGTCTTCCTTCATAATTCTTTCTTCTCTGACACCTAGGTTAATATCAACTCTTATCTAAGAGCTCCTTATGACAGAACCAGGGGTCACATTGATCTAAATTCTTCAGGGTTTGAAACCTTTCCATCATCTTGTTAATTACAAAAAAAGATGTATCAATGAAAGCAGTACAAAAGGGGCCATAGTTGTTCAAGAGTGAATAAGTCTTCTGGAGGATCTCCTTTTTGGGTGTCCTACTACAGAAAAGAAAAATTAATTCACTGAAACTACTGAAGAGAACTAAATCCCCACCTTCTGAAAACAATATGCTCAAAAAAGTACTCAGAATCAGCAGTCAACAGGCTTTTTAATGGACTAGCAAATAACCTTAACAAATTAACTACAAGACAATTTTATGTTACACTTACAGGGTGATCTGCATCCAGCTCAGACCCATACATCAAAACTCTCTGTGAGCATTTGTCTAATTCAGATATCTTCCTGGGGAACCAAGGGACACATTCGAGATCTGCAGAAGACACAATGTCAGTTGAAGGTACTGGAGTGTAAGACTATGGAGATACCGGTGCAAAACATTTGTCAGTGTCTAAACCAAGTGATATAAAAGCAGCCTTGCCTTCTTCATCAGTCCAGATGTTTTCTGGTGGATTGAGAGATACAATATTAGTTTGAAACTTGAGCAACTGGATTAGTTCATTAAATTCTTTCTTACTGCAGTCGCAGTCGACAAAAATTTCCACCTCTGAGCTCCTCCTTTTCGATTTTCGTGATTCAATATGAACCATACTCACATGCTTCTCCTGTGGAAAAATGAAATAATGGATGAAATACAGACATACCAGCTAGAAGGGCAAGACTGATGGCATATTCCTCAGGGAAGTTCTTCCCAGTTATTAAAAGGTGTTTTCATTGAAAACATTTTCATTTTCATTTCACTTCATATTTACATAATTAGTTAGTGATGCTTAGTAAATACTGAAAGAAAAAACTGTGTACTGAAAGTAAAAATAAAACTATTATATTTAATTTAATAAAATTTAAGTTATTTAATTTTATCTACCAAGACAATCTTTTACAGAGGACAGTGTAAAATTATAATTTTTTAAAAGAAAAAAAATTCTAATGCAATTTCATATTTACCTTTGCTATAAATATTAAATTTTAATGCAAATTTATTAGGCAGTGTATATAATAATAATGTTAATTTAAATAGATTTGAGTGTGTTTCTTTAAATAGATGCTATTAAACATGTACTACTTCATTATCTCTTATGAACACGTGAGGAAGAAAATATTTCTGGATATACATACATAATTCTTTCGCTGGCATGCTCCATAAGGTATGTATATGGTGCATCTCCTTAGTTAACCCATTCATGTAACAAACTCACTCTGACCTACCTTAGGTGGAGTAGAGAACAAAACCCTGTGCTCCCCCTCACAGTACTCAAATTGTTAAGTGACTATGCGAATGGGGGTGATATCTCTGCAACAT
The DNA here is from genome assembly GCF_000687285.1 of Phaethon lepturus. Taxonomy (NCBI): domain Eukaryota; kingdom Metazoa; phylum Chordata; class Aves; order Phaethontiformes; family Phaethontidae; genus Phaethon; species Phaethon lepturus. Next base: position 27,727 of record NW_010512721.1, read on the forward strand.
CTTCCAGCCATGTTTTAAGAGACCAGAGTGAATTATATGCCATTCCCAGGAAGGGGGGCAGTTGGTGTGTAAATCCAGGATTTCAGGTATGGATCTATTCAAGCATTTAAGCCAGAGCTGCAGTTAGACACTTCACCCTTGGAGAGAAGTTGCACTGAAAACACGCCTCCTTCTGCAACTCCTATCAGCTCCCTTAGGCTTCCTCTCTTTCCATCTAACACCTTGGTTTCTGGCAGCCTCCCTCCTGGGGGTCTAACTCACCCCTTGTTCCTTGACTGGGGCATCTTGGTATCTACATCAGCCTTGGGAATCTGCTCCCAGAGCCAGCCCCTGTGAGTCAGGATTGGTATTGCGCAGTGCTCCCACACTTAACATGCCTCTGATGGTTTTGCCCTTAGAGGTAGGCTCCAAGCCACCTCCTAACTTTCTCTTCACTGCACTGCACAGACTGAACAGCCTAAGACTTCATTATACTGCTTTGCTTTAAGTATCTTCAGACATGCCTCCACGCCCTCTCAATGTATTCATAAGGCCAGCAGACTACGTGCAGTACCAGCAGTCTGACCGAAAATCACCAACTGCATGGGGATCTATATGGGAACCAACACTTCACAATTTACGTTCTAGTTAGACATGTAAGGCCCCGACTCTGCAAGCACTTAAAGGTGCATTTAACTTCATGACCAAACATTGTCCTGCAGCAAGGCTGGCACCACCATCTGACTGTATGTCATTTAGATTCTGAACTGCTCTCTGAAAGTGCCTCCTTTCATTGTAGCTTGCACAAACAACTTCAAATCTAATTTACAGGGTTGACAATCACATGTCAGAAATCTAAAGTGAATGGTGTGAAAATGAGTATCACTGTTAAACTTCATTCCAGAAAACCCTTCATAAGCCCAAAATGTTTTTGTTGAATGGCCGATAAAATTTTAAGTTACTTTTATTCAATTCTGCAGAATGTAACTGCACCCTGTTCCTTCCACCGTGGTCCACAAGATTTATACCAACAAACTACCTGACCTTGGTAGCCTTCCTCAGTCCGGTCAGCATAATGATTTGTAAGCTTTACCTGGAAGAGTCGGAGAGCTTTCACCAATCCACCAACTTCATTCTTCAAGGAAAACACCACAGCTGTCTTTCCACCTTCAGAAACAGATTCACTTTTCCCATTTCCCTTATTCCCTTTCTTTTCCTCATTTTTCCCAGAACTCGATCTGTTTAGCTAGAAACGGATAAAGAACAGCATCATTTCAGATGCAAATGGGCATTTCCTAAAATTAAGTCTTTTTAGGCAAAGAGAATTTTTTATTAGAAAACAGCTGAATGGAACTCATCCAGTCTTAATTTAAAAGGTAATGTATTTACTTGAAACCAGTATCACAGGTCAAACGCTGCTGTTAGAGATGATTGTGTAAGAGGCCAGTCCATTAAAAAAGCATAAAGAACAGTATATGAACATTTGGGATACAAATACAATGATATTATTAGGGCAATGCTATCATTAGGAATAAACATGAAGCAAATGGAGATGGTCTGAATTACTGCAAAGCTTGTGGTGATGCTATTCTAACCTGAATATTGCTGCAAAATTGCAGTGATGCTATCCTAACCTGTACCAGTCAATTTATGGCGATTTAATGGTCTGTATTTTTGTATGAACCATTACATTTAAAACATAAAGTTTGTGTTCTCCGGTGTACCACAATTAATGTTGTCATGTAATGTCATTTTTCCCGAGGAAAGTAACTAAAAGTAAAGATAGAAATTAAGAATCATATACAACTATTCCACATGGATTAATTATTTTCTTTGGTAAATTGTAAAGCAGCACAAAGGGAAAATAACCTGAGAATAGAAGAACTTTTTCAACAGGTCTCACAACACTTGATGACAGCCAAGTTAAATCTGTATTCTTATTTTTTTGCTTACAGGTAGGTTATCCCACTTGCATAATGTCTGTGGACCTGCATCAATGGACTTTAGCAAAGAGTCTCCCTGCAATTCTAGAAAATTTTACAAGATTTCATCAAGTGCTCTGTGACCCAGCAGAAAATTAGCAAGCTTCAGCCTGATTCCTTTTCAAACTGGATTACATAAAATTATTTTCTTTAAAATGGGTATCACTGAGTGTATGGGTACCACTGATGAGGTATTTGCATCACATACAACTCTACGCATCCACGTGGTTCATGTCAAATTGGTTCACTTTTTTACCCGATCCCAGTTGACTCTGAAATATCCACTGAAAAGAGAGCCCGCAGCTCCCAAGTCAGCTCCCACTGGATCTACTGAGATTTTTTTTAAAGGTACAAGAATGCACTGAATTAGAGAGAGGGCTAGTTAAAATGCATCCTCTTACCAAAAGCCACCCTTTAAATAGGTTAAACTAGCCGCACCTAAACTACTTACTGGACATGCTAAAAAGTCTCTGTGGTCTTTTCTCATCATTTATTAGACTACACAGAAGCAATCTGGAAAAGCAATTATGTTTGTGGAATGATATATGAAGGGTTTCAAACATGTTTATTTTTTAGTAATTGAGCTTATTCGATTCTGCTCAGTAGGAGGTTTGCTCAGGGGTAGTTTAGGAGAAGGTCACTTCTGGTTTAACTCCAATAATATTTGGGATTTGTCTGAGCCCTTTTCACATACATCAAGTACACAACCTCTGCATGAAGTGACAAAGATGCTATTTTTAGAGCATCTGTGATTTTTCACTGTGTGCCGCTTTCTGGAAGCTATGTACTGAGGATCATGTACTCAACTGAGCATCTGAGAATCTCAATACCATTGATTCCTCTGGGAAACGAGAGCACTTGGGATCTTCCATGACTGTCACGGATTCCCTAATATTCCCAAGTGAGCATTACCTGAAGTGATGACTGAAAGCCTCCCTCAAGCATTTGAAAACTAGGTTAGCTAATCGATATGAGCGCAGTAGAAGAGGCTGTGATATTGCAAGAACTCAAATCTTATCAGTCATCCTCATTAGTATACTTCATAATTAAATAACGACTAGCAGATCAACTTTCCTAATGAAAATGAATTATGTGGAGCAAGCACAAGTACTCAGGAAAAAAAGTCATCAATATCAGAACTCACTGAAGAAAGTAACTCAAATATAAAGACAGTAAAACAAATTTATCCCATTTAATTCAACAGTTCCAGTAGAAGCAAAGCGTGTACACATAGGAATATTTCACATTTTACCATAAAGACAATAGGCCAGTTAGCAACTGGTACAAACCGGTACATTCTGTTGGCTCTACTCGAGTGATCGGAATCTTCATGTGTTGCAAAATTTTCTAGGAAGCAAAGTCTTCGTAATTCTAAATATTTCACATATTCAGAGCAGGTTACATTATTGCTACTCGCTAACATTCTTTATTCTTATTGAAGTACACCTGTTGAAATACGTTTACCTGTAAGCATGCAGGAGTTTATCCCGTGCTTGAAGTCACCCAACCACCCGCTGCCCTCGTATCACCATCGCACAGAGAACCGCTTCTGCCTCCTGACAGGTTTTGCAACAGGGACGTTGCACATCCTCTGTACGGTGCTCCAGCATGTTCCACCCCAGGCAGAAGCTGGAAAACCTTCAAAGCCAGCCGCTCAGCAACGCAAGTGCCACAGGCACCCACGCAGCGTAAGTGCACGCGAGTTGCCTATCGCCAAAGAGCTGTTAGAGGTCGCGCGGTGGGGTTCGCAAGTGCCTGGGACAGGCGCGCGCCGGGCGGCAGGGCTAATCACTGCCTTCCAAAATCCCAGCGTTTTGAAACACCTGAACTGGAGCCCAACGATTTTATATCACTCCAAAAGCAACAGGGTTAATTTCGGTAGTTCGGCTTGCATTTCTAATGAAGCTTTCACCATTGCTTGAAGGCACATTTAAGGCAGCGTTTTGAATGAGGACCGATTAGACCGCAAAGTTAGTTCCACCGTTAACTGCCGAAAAACCCTTCCCCTGACCTTAAAGGTCAGAGGAAGGGGGACGACTCCCTGGCACCGGGCCGCCCGAACCCGACCCACACCTCGCAGCTCCCCCGACGCAGCGGCTCCCCCTCCTGCCCCCG
>NW_010512722.1:0-6664 GCF_000687285.1 Phaethon lepturus
AAGGATGGATATTTATAAGTCTTTTAAAATATCCCTAAAAGGAGTCTAAAGATAACTTAATCTATATTTATATAACAAAATAAATTAAAAAATTCTATTATTTATACTGAGTTTTTCTTTAAGGTTAACGTTTAAACAAATGTAGAAAATATGTGCTATAAATTTATCGAACAAAAACGCCAAATAAAACGATAAAAACACACACCCTTTTTAAAAGCCTTGATGCTGTCCAGGATTAACAAACACTTGAAGGGCAGATTCATGTTTCCACATCCCTATTTCTGTTCCTTTCACAGTATCCAGAATGTAAGATTTGTCCACCTCCCAGTATTTGGGAGTACAAATACAACAGCCGTTAGTGTTAGTGGACATGTGACATAGGAACTGACAGAAAAAACAGAAAAGTGTGTTCATGGCACAGGTCCTTTTGGCATGCTAGCCAGCCGACTGCCCCTTCCACAGCTGCATACAGTCCCTTGTTATGGGGTTACTGCTGTGCCACATGACACCTAATTGTCCTGTTCTAGTATTCCTTAGTGTCCAGCGCAACCTGTGTTGTACCTCATCTGCTTATTCAATGAGTCAGTATTAGTTTAGGGATTTTGTATTAGTTCATAACCCATTTCAATTAATGCTCGCCTTTTCACTGGTTGTCAGCAGTCCAGTTCCAAACCAGCTTCTCCTCACACCATTTTTTTCCTTCAGCTGACTGTTTTTTCACTGAAGAGATATGTTCTGATCATCCTTAATTCTCACTGCTTTATGCTGCTGTCCATAAATAGCAATCTTCACAGGGCAAGCACTTTGGGACGTGGCTCTAGCGGATATAAATCTCCAAGCCTTTCCTGCATGATTATATAAACTGACGCCAAGAGGAATTTCTATTAATTCAGGCAGATGGAGAACTGCCGTTCAAGACAGGCCCACCACTTGTCAAGAGCCAAAGACCAAAGCATTGGCTGCCATTTCCTCCTGACTGGTAAAACTTGCTCAACAAGAACTGAAAAAGAAAAACAAAGGAGAACAAATTACCAGGCATCTGTCTTGGCAAAAAGCATGTTAAATAGGTGCTGCAAAATCGACTGAGGTCATGTAAAACAAGTCCCCTTCTTTAGATATTATCAGGAGCTAAAAAGACTTAAAATAGGCATGTAAACCCGTGCTTTAAAATTACCACGACTTTGGAGATTCAAAAAACTCTTTTTGCCCTAATGTTTAATTGAAATAAGGCATTCCATAATGCCATATAAATTTCAATAGACTCTGTCGTGGCACTTTGGTAAAACCTGCTCTTGTGGATTAACCACCACAGCAGCTAGGCCCCACACAGCCACTTCCTCACTCCCCCACAGCAGGATGAAGGAGAGAATCAGGCATTTCCAGGAAAGCAGGGCTCTGTCATGCATAATGGTTACTTGGGAAGACAAACACCATAACGCTGAACATCCCCCCTTCTTTCTTCCCCCAGTTTTTATTGCTGAGCATGACATCCCATGGTGTGGGACATCCCTTTGGTCAGTTGGGGTCAGCTGTCCCAGCTGTGCTCCCTCTCAAATTCTTGTGCACCACCAGCCTACTCACTGGCTGGGCAGAATGAGACACGGAGAAGGCCTTGACTGTGTGTAAGCACTGCTCAGCAACAGGTAAAACAATGGTGTGTTGTCAAGACTTGTTTTGGTCCCAAATCCAAAACACAGCTCCATATGAACTACTATGAAGGAAATTGACTCTGTCCCAGCAAAAAACAGTACACCATGTCTAGGAAGCCTAAGCACATTTGTAAACCCAACCTTTTCAGTCCAAAAATGGATACTGCATGAAAATACTGTGGATCTGTTCCAGCATAAAGAAAAAAAAGTAAAGTCATCAAAAGGTTTTAGTGAAAAGAGAATTACCACTTTTGAGCCAGTTGTGTTTCAAATACCATGCTTTTGGATATTTTGCTCCACTTGCTAATGAAATTATTATTTTTTTAAACAACCCTTTTTGTTACAAAGGCTCCAGAGAAGGTCTAGGTACCCGAAGTCTGTGAAATAAAAAAGACAGGAATAGTCAGGAATGCATAGAAAATTAGGCCTGTCCTGCCATGAGGCAAAAAAAAGAGAAATATCTAGTCCTAAGAACTTAAAAAACAACTTTGAAAAGAACAAGACAGGGACCAAAGTGAAATTAGCCTTAAAGGTAGGAGAGTAAGGTACTTACATAGGACTTGCAGAGCTTATAAATTAAATAACCAGAAAACCTCTACAAAGTTAATAATCAGAACTGTGCAAATGCACAGTAGAAATTGGTATTACCTACCATAAGAAATTCTGGCAATTCAAAGACTTGCAACCATTTCAAGCAATTGGAGAGAAAAGATGAGCTTGAAGGACTTGCTGACATACAAATTCTTTTGAGCTTTGTATGTACAGCTGGTGATCTCGCACTGGCAGTGCTGGCACTGCCTGTTCTCAGCACTTTGTCCCCGTCACACATCTCATGTCAGCCAGTCATCACCTCACTGCTGTAAAAGAGCTGCTAGAAACTTTTAAAGGTATCTTTCAATTGTAATGGACTAAAGTGGAGTTTAATCCTGAGAAACCATTTCTGGGCTCAGAAATACCATGGCAATTGCCAGCTTGAACTCTTTTTGTCAGAAGACAGAAAGAGCTTCTCTATTGACACTATGAACTGTCAGAAAGTAGTCCATTAGTTCCTCAGTTCCTGATGAATGTTTTTTCTCACAGAGCCATCGGTCTTAATTGCCTTGATTGGAGCCCTGATTGACTTAATTGAATGTATGCTTTACCATTGGTGAAAATACACTGCGTCTTGTTAATCCAAAGCAAAGCTGACCAAAACTGACGTCCTTCTGTCAGTTTATGATTATTCTTTTTGTTTGTGTTTAACATGCCATATAATTACAACAGATTCCATAGTTATACAAAACTCAGTTTTCCACCGCAGATTCATTTAAATGTGTGCTAAGAATTACACAGTATTATGCACTACAGGCTTGAATTTAACACATGCTGCATAAAACTTCCTCTTCTTCCTCCTTGTTTCCCCTCCTCTGTTTTTGGTTATTCTCCATCTAAAGGAGCAGAACCATAACTAAGGTTGTATTTGCTGAATCTGCCTGAAGGAAAAGTTCTACATTAGGAGCAAGCAAGTATAAAACATCATGTATTAAACATATCAAACTGGAAGGCAAGGGACTCAGTGCTGCAAGCTTGCATGGTCATGTACAGAGAAATCACCTTTCATACCACCCCATTGCTGGATGAACAAAGAACCAGAGCTTACAGAAACAATACACTCAAGGAATTGCCTTAAACTGCAGTTGGACTAGTGAAACAGGTCTCACTGATGCCCTTTGTAAAATTAAAAAAAAACCCTAGGACTATCACTATGATGTAATGATATGGCCATATCTTAATATAACATGCTTTGGACAAGCAAATTAACATGGCACAAGTCACTGTAATTATGATGTTTTCCAACTTTTCACTCTTTGACCTAGTAGCAAAAGGAAGGTTTCTCAGTACAGATTATTGGGTGCTGTTTTCATCAATTACGGGGAGGTTGTGTTCTTTCCAAGAAAAACCATAAAATTTGGATAGTGACAAGTCCCAACATCTTTCACTTATTTGTGTTTAAACCCAATCATACATACAGCTTGAAAAATTCATCTGATAGCAAAAGGTTGCTGCTCAATAACTGGGAGTGGGTGAATGCTCTCCCAGATGAAGGAAAACAGGATGTTGAGTTCATATCCCAGATCTAAATAAAGAATCCTTCTCTGTACCTGAGAAGGAGTACGTCCCCCATACCATTCATTCCTGATGGACAGTCTCTGTAATATCCCAGTAGATGTACGTTACTATCATTAGCGGAATCCCTGCCCTTAGGTTATTCCTGTGTCAGTCTTACATAGGAGGCCCATTAAGAACTTCCCATCCCAGGTAGGCTCAAGTGAAGTGTCGCAGCACAAACAGAAGCCATTTTGCTGGCCCAAAGCCCTCTTCCTGTCTTAACCATGGAGGTAATTCTCAAAGGAAATAAATACACAAGATGCCCAGTCACCTGCCTTTACAAAAATACACACTAAGCAGATGCTGAGAGTCCCTGCTCATAGCAGTAATTTGACAACCTAAAATTATCTTTTTTTCTGTGGTGTAACTTTTTATAGCGTATAAAATATTCCTCCCATCCAGGACACCAGCCGGCACAGCCACACATGGAATTCTCCTGTCCTCAATTCCACAAGAGATGTGCGCATTGCCTGATCCTCTGCTAGTTCACATTTCTCTTTGTATCAACACCAGTAAGACCATGCAATCTCATTTTTAGTTTATCCATTAAAATACTGAAATTTACTGCAGGAGATATTTTTAAGTGAGTGGGTGACACATAGAGCACCAACCCAGCTTCACACTGTTCAGTCAGTTACACTATACACAACACATAAGAGAGAAGAACATTTCCAGGTGTGAAAAGGTAAGGAGTCTTAAGTTCAGATATGTCCCAATCCCACCTCTGTGACCCATTTCTGCCCTTCACAGTTGTCATCGATATTTAGAAGCCCTAAAATTCGACAGGCCTTCTTTAGCACCTCTAATAAGACTTCAGAAAAAAGGTGAAGCTGTGGCATGACCCTTAAAACACAGAAAGTCTCCCATGAGTTCATCGTCCCACATAATTTCTCCACTGTTTCCTAAATTTGTATTATTTTAGAAAGCTGATTATGGCTTTGTTTTTGTATTTTCTAAGTCCTCACTAACTCACTCAGTTTAAATCATTCACCTTACTCCTGATTTACCCACGTAGAAACGGAGCAGAATTTTCCCATGCATACCTTCAACTTCCTGACAAATCCAAAACAAAATAAAAGCAAAAAATCCACATGATAATGAAAAGTTAAGCAGCTTTCATTATCAAGAGGGTATGCTAACTTAACCAGAATTGTTGGGTTGCAGCTAAAGGCAAGTTCCACAAATGCAAGTATCCTTGCCTGTGGCTGGAAAAAAAAATAAATTTCAAGTTTGTTTAAATAGATCAGTAAAAAGCTAACATAACTCCAGCCGCATCTTCTGTACTTCTCCATCTCCAGGATCTTCTTAGTTTCAAGCCTCCCATCCTCCATTCTTTTCCTTTCTGGGATTTGATACCCTCTAGCTTCTTACACAGAGAGCTACTTCTGCCTTGGGGGCCCTCGGGAGCCACCAGTCACTACTTCTGCCTGAGGAAACCCCAAGTGTCTTGCTGAATTCACTCTCCCCTAGTTTTTATCAAGCCATCCAGTCCCCAAGGCTCCCTTTTCCTCCAGCAAGTAAATCTGCCCCTTCCAAAGTTACACTGGGAAACAAATCTCCCCTCTGCCACAAGCCTTGACCCCTTTAGCACTGTCTGTCTTTTAACTGCATGCCCCATGCCCCAGTCCTGAATCCAAGTTCTTCAAGATACTTTTTTATAGACATTTACAACACACAAACAGAGAGCACGTAATTCAACAGCCATTTTTGTAATATTACCCTTTCAGAACAAAGACAGTTTGAAATTAAACTGGAACTTGACTTGTCTGTCAAACCAGCTAGTGAGGAACTGTGCTACTCCGCTGACATGTACCTCTGCCGTGGATCAGTACAAAGGTACATAAACTGTCAAGCTAAGTGTGAAGGGCATAAGGCTGTCAGATAAATTTGCTCTCATGAAATGAGTCCACCCCCCGAGTCTCATTTCCATCTACAAAGTTAACTGTGTGTTAAGGCTCTGGGTCTTGCCTTTTTAACAGGTGTAAGTGTTACTTCTTTGCATATATTTAATTTAGCATTTTTTAAGATGCAACAGAATAGGTCAGCCTCTTCAGCTGGATTGAAATGTGTACATGGCCAGAAGTGACTAGACCCTGGCCCTGCTGTCTACGTAAGAAAACTTAGGATACCTATCTGGCCAAGAAAAGCATATGGGAAACAGCCATTTTAAGTGAGAAAAATTTAAATTGCCTATCCCATACATCTTTCAACAAAGAAGTGTATTAGCCACTAGAACAGCTAGCTAAGTGGAACAACCATGGAGAATATCCCATGCCTGATATTTTAAAAAACAAGGTATACAGGTACACATCCTGATGACGTGCGGAAACAAACTTCACAACTCAAAAGAATTATAGAGCAGGTATGTTTATTACAATGCTGGGTGCAAGGGGTACCGCTCCTCCTAACTTGCACTCCGTTTTGGCGAACAGGCAAATATTTATTACACAAAAGCGTACATATTCCTATGATTACACAATACAAAACATATGAATTGAGGCGGAGTAGTTCCAAAGGTTTGCGTTTAACTAACATTATAGTTCCTGTTATCACTTCCTTTGTTTAGCAAGTCAGTCCTTGACAAATATCAATATCTAAGTGTTTAAAAGCAGACAATTATGTCTCTATATCATCGCAAATCCCCACATCCGTGTTTTGTTTATTATCTTGTCATTTATGAACATATTTATGCAGAGGGCCATAGGAGGAATACGTCCAGCTAGGTGGACCTATTAAATTTCAAAATAAATTGTTCATTTTCATTCCTTCATTTTCATCTCCATCTTCATCTTCTCCATCCTGCTCCATTCAAGCTAGTAGTAACTACACTATCACTGGTATTGTAACCAAGGTGGTAGGGAATTAAA
>NW_010512723.1:0-490 GCF_000687285.1 Phaethon lepturus
CCTGAGTCAAACTCCATGAAAGTCTGAGAATGAAGTCAAACAAGTGAATTTTGTGGCCTTGCCTACACAAGGTCATGAGATTTTGCAAGAGACCATGGGCTGGAATGCCTTGAGCTCTCGACGGCAGCGCCGCGCTTTGATTCCTCAGACACACTGCGGCTCGGGAGGGTGGTTTTTAGTAAACAGGGCTCATACAGGTACCTGGCCTTGCTTTGACGTGGCGTTTGGAAAAAGGTACGGGAGCGGTGGTAGCACTGGTTCAGCCGGATGGAGTCTGACTCCATCCCTCTGTCTGGAAACGAAGCAAATGCCTCTGCCCCCATTATCAGCTCTGTGCATCGTATGATTCATGCTCGAGGAGTCCCAGAATTACAGCTGTAAGGCACATTGTGTTTAGGCTCACTAAAATCATTCTGTCATAAAAGGGCTGGCGTTGTGGGCGCGCTGGGGAGGGAAAAAAAAAAAAAATAAAAGAACCACAAAGCCAAGG
>NW_010512723.1:509-1246 GCF_000687285.1 Phaethon lepturus
TGTGGTCGGCGTGGGGAGGGAAAAAAAAAAAAATAAAAGACTCACAAAGACAAGGCAGGCAACCAGCCATCTTGTGCAATCAATATCCCTGCAACCGTTTCCTTACGCAGAGTCCGGTTCTTTTAAAATGCCAAGCACCTTCTTGCCGAGAGCAGCTCTTCCCCAGGGGCACGGGGACGCACCGTGGACACCCGTGCCGCCTTTCATGCCCATGCAGGAGCCGCGTCCAGCCTTTCCCTTCCCTGCCCTCAGCGTGCCTAAAACCTATCAATTTTCATTTGTTTCCAAATTATCCTGAGATCGCGTGACTCGATTAAAGGCTGGTTGAAACGTACGGTGCAATCTGGTTCATCTCCACGCTGCTCTCTTCTTTCCCCCCGCCCCGCAGATAACAAGGGGCTGGACTTGGTGCGAAGGATCTTTTCCAAGCCTAAGCATCCCAGGTAGCTGATGTTTTCCTGTGTTTGGGAAGTGGGAAAAGGAAAAGGGCGTCTCACCGTCGCCTTTTCTGTGCCTATTTTGGTAAAAGGTGCCTCGAGTTTGTTCGCGCGCCCTGCGGCAAGTGTGGCACCTGCGGAAGCTTAGCATCTCCTCGCAGCGCGCGGGAGAATCGCTTCGGTGCTGAGCTGCGGCCAAGTAAATCCCCATCCTCACCCCTTGCAAAGCACCTTTCAGCTCTGGAGGGCTCCTTGCCCAAGCCGCGGGCTGGCCCCGGCCGGCTGAGCGGACGAGGGCTC
>NW_010512723.1:1300-10274 GCF_000687285.1 Phaethon lepturus
GGCTGGTGGGACGAGGGCCGGGGGGGCGCCCGGGGGGCAGCGGGAGCGGGTCTCGAGAGGCAGCTGGTGGCAGGACGGCTTCTCTCTCATCGCTTCCACGCTCAGGGGACTGACTTAGGAAAGTCCAGCTTAGGCTGATACCTAGCTGCTGCTCAGCTTTATTTGCTGGTCTCCCACCCTTCTGTATAATAATCCTGGACCCCCCTGGTATTTGCCAGTATTCTCACCTAGGCTCAACTTAACTAAATAGTTTTTAGCTGCCAGCGAAGCACAACGCTTGCTTTTCTCCCATGCGCCTTTCTCAGCCGGTGGGTCGCAGCCCGTAGGAACTCAGGGAAGGCAGTCGGCGAAGGGAGGGAGAAGTGAGGGGGAGGGAATCGCTGAAAACTTTATTGCAATCGAAAGCCAAAAAAATCCTGCTCCTCCGCTTTCCCGGTGCCAGGTATTCTTTGTCAGTGCGCTCTCGAAATGTCTGCTCGCGGAGGGAGTGTGGGGACGGAGAGGTGTCATTGAAATGTTTCTGCTCATACTTTTGTGGCAATGAATAGGAATAATAACACTTCTTTCTTTTTTTTTTTTTCCCCCTCCCCTGGATTAATCAAAAAAGGCTGGTGGGTTGTTCTAGATCAGACTCTTCTCTTCGGCACATGCAGGCAATGGGTACAGGATCGACGTTGTTAGTGTGCTTCTGTTTATTATTCTACCAGGTCTAATTGCCATTAGTCATAAAGTCATACTACAGTTAACCACTTTCCAAATTCATCCCGGGGACACCTCTCCTAAATTATTTCCATGCTGGTCATTTGCCATTTATTTCCTTCTCCTCTGTTTTCTGTCTCAACAAGTTTTTAATCTATGACAGCACTTTATCTCCCAACCCCATGATTATAAAATTTCCTTCAGAGACTCTACTGAAGGGCTTTATCAAAAGCCCTTTGAACCTCTCCATAAATTAGAATCTCTGTTCTCCTTTTCCTACTATTTTGTTAACCCTTTCAGGGGTTCATAGGGATATGGAAGGTTTAATTCACCTTTAGGAGCACCGGATCCCCTTCTCTTTTCCTTTACTCCCAGCAGTTAATTTACATCACTACTTCGGCGTTATTTTCTCTTTTTGTCACCCCTCTCTCTTCCTGCCCGACACATCCAGGTCACTGGCTTGGGACCACATGTTGGTGCTCTTCTAATTGGGGAATGGCCTTGACCAAGCTCATGGCTCCCCTCTACTCTACCCGGCACTGGCGATCGATAAGGTGGAGCGGATCCTGCTGATGCCTAATGAGGCTGCCGGGGAACCATGCTGATGTACTCCAGCCCGCGTGCCACACCGTCGGTTTTTTGTTGGCGACAGGCGCTTTGTGCTCCCAAGTATTCGGCATTCTCAGGTGGTCTTCTCTTGGTGTTGCTCCGTTCGCTGTTCTCCAGCTGCTGCCTACCTTCTCACCTTGACAGGAGGTGGCCCTTGCTGCCTGGTGTTAGGAACACATCGGAGGGGTAGGTAGGAGAAAGCTTTTCTGAAGGACAGAGTGTTGGGCCGGCACTCTGGAGCCTTGGATTATTTCTCCCTGCCTCTATTCTTGACCAGATAAGTAACCCGGGGTGAGTCAATTCAATTCACCTTAACCCTCCCATTTTCCCTCCCACACTCTTTAGATTTTAATATATCTAGTGCAGGAAATTGTCTCTCACTGTGTGTTTGCACAGTGCCTGTTGCAATGAGATCCTGGAGGAAAAATCATAAGTCAACTTGGAAATCTCTTCCTTGAATATCTGCATCTCCTTTCCTTCTTTGATGGATTCTTTCCTGTAGTTTCTTCTCTGGCTGCATGTGGATAATACGCAATTATTCCTTTTTTTTTTCAGACGGTTGCTAAGAAAAGGAGGTTTAAGTGGCTTTGCCCTTCCCCTCCATCCCCTTCCCCTAGTACCCTTTGAATGCAAACGGTGGTTTCAGTCGAAGTTGACCAAAGGGTGACAGTTTCCTAAAACTTCTGTGAGAATAGACGGCAGCAGGGTAGAGCAGGAGACCGTTAGCGATTCCCACTAAAGCTGTGGGTATTAGAGCAAACACTCATTTCTGGGCAGAGGCCCGAGGATCCGCGCCGGGCACAGCTGCGTGGTGCCCAGAGCGGGTGGTAAAGCTGTCGCTGGCGTCCGGGCGATAGTGGACGCTGGAGAAACCACTCAACAGCGAGTCCAGCCCTCATGCAGAACCCTTGGGGGCAAACGAGGGCCGAGCTCGCGCCTGAGCCGTACCGTAACTCAGTTAAAGCGGGCAGTCATCCGCGGGTGCGGGTCTGCTGGAGACCGCGCCGCGCTCGTTCCGTTCCGGTGCTCGTGGCCCTACGTGCGTCTTGCGACAGAGGTGGCTCCTGGCGAGCGCGGGCACCGAGCCTGCTGCGAAGCTGTTTGGAAATACCTCCTTTCCTCCCACCCTTTGCCCACACACTGAGCTCTCGGGCAGAAGAGGGGGAAGATACTACCTGCTTTCCTATTTTCCCCTCTAGATATCTCGTCAATGAAAGTACAGAAAGGTTGAGATTTGGGGCTCATTAATAACACACCCTATTATCAGCTGAGTGTAACAAACCGCCAGTTTTGGATGCCCTGGTTTTTGCTGAGTGGGTGGTTTGGAAGATGATGGAGTTGGCTTTCTGGAGCGCTGCAAAATCCTTCCGCCAAATATTTGGCTGCTCAGCAGCCCTGAATACTGGAGCCTTTAGGGCATTTTTGAGTTGGGAGTGTGGAAAACGAGGAACCCTGAATGAACAGACTCGTGAAAATTAGAGGTTCCTCTCTGCTGTGCCTCAGTTTACTCATAAGTAAATTGGGCAAAGTAATCCTTGGGCTTTTGCCTCGGGGGCCCCTGGGTCAAAATTCTTCATGCTTCAAAGTCCTTGAAGGCACTTGAATGAAAGACTCCGGGCCCGGTAATTACAGAGCGTTGTGCTTGCATGAGGCTATGAGATAGGGAAACCTTTGCCAGGCAAGGTTTGGAGAAGAAAATCAACATCACGCTGCCAAACCCTCCGAGGGGAAAATGGAAGATTTACTGTTGCGAGTGTCAAAATCAGCTGTTGTCATTTAAGGCCATTGCAAATGGATTTGTGGCAAGACTGTATTTGCACAAACCTGGCTACCAGGAGGAAAGAGCCGCCTTGCCAAGGCGAGGCTGGTGGTGGCGGCGGGATTTGCATAGGAGCGGGTTAGGAGGCAGCGCCTGCCTGGCCGAAGTCAGCTCAGCCCTCCCGACCCAGCCAAGCTCTGCTCATTTCCCTAAGCTGGATTTTTGGCTTCTTTCCTTGAAAAACATCTTCGCGGGGGGAGAGAGAGAGAGAGAAAGGAGGTCAGCTGTGTCAGAGGATGTTTTGCCTGTCTCCCTTAGGACTCGGTTATGGATTTAACACGAGATTTCCTTAAAGCCCTGGGAAAAAAGCAGGCTTCAAATTGTAGGTCAAAGCTGTGATTCACCCCTTCGTTTCTGCTGTGTCTCATCCCTCTTGCCCTTGCTAAAGAGGCAGATGTGGCCCTCGGAGGTTGATTTTCATCCCCTGTGCTGCGCCTGGCGTTGGAGATAGATCAGAGAGGAGAACATCGGGTGTTTGATAGTGTCAAAACACAACGGCATAAAACATGCCTCGGGTCTTCCCTTTGCTTGGCTATAGGAAAAGCTACAAGACCCCTCACGGCTCATTCTGCTGAAACCTCTTTTAGAAGTGCCATTCAGGAGCTTTCTGCATCAAGGAAGATGTCAGTACAAGATGATAAATGATGAGGTGCCTGCATTATTGCTAAGGGCCCATTAAAAATGAGACACCTTTGAATTCACGGGGTACTAACAGGCACGGGGTATGGGTTATTGGTCTTTTTTTCAGCAGAGAAATGATAAATGTTCCTGTGGAAAGAAGTGCCACACCCCCTCAAACAAGGCACCCTTCCCTCTCCCATCAAAATTCCTAGGTCAAAGGAAAGGATTTGATTTCACTGTTAACACTCAACCAGGAGAAATACGTGCTAGGTGCGAAAGCCACCCTTTCTCGGTGCAAACCTGGCAGGGGAGACGTGCAGAGAGCGAAGGCTGCAAGGCAATTTGGCTGTCGCTCATCTTCTCACGAACTTCGGAGTGATGCATGTGTGCAAGGCACACACACGCCTCTAGGAAAACTATCACTTGTGGTGAAAAGTGCAAACAACTTCTTTCACCGTTTCCTTTCTTCCAAAAAAAAACAAACAAACAAAAAAGAATCAAGACCTGCCTCATTGAAAAAAAAAAAAAAAAAGGGAACTAAAAAAATCTTGGGTCAATATTGTTTTGTCCATCTCCTTGCAAGGGGCTGAGTGTGGCCCTTGGAAATCCCACCGCTGATGACTTCGCTCAATGCTAATCTCCAGGTCTTTTGATCTTTATACATTTAGGGCTTGACCTGAAGTCTGAAGAAATTAATGGGAGCCTTTCTCTCTCTCAGTGGGTATTCGCTTAGGGACTGATTAATTGATTTTTAGGTTTGTTGACTGTGCCTATCTCATGGACTCAAAGTACACCATGAAAGTTTAATGAAATATTAAAATAGGATATTTGTTGACAAGAGTGACCCTGTGTGTCATGCAAGAAAAACTGCACATACGGAAGTGTCTTCTGAATGTCCTTAACTTCCTCCAAATCTGATGTTTCCCAGCCATGTGCTCCATCTTCAGGACTTCTTTGGCTGGGCAAACTATCTGATGGTGGCAGGTCTTGAGTAGGCTTAGAAAATGGCTGAGGTTTATGAGCATGCCCTTTTCCATGCCTGGAAATTATGTCTAGGCTGAGAACATCCAGACTTCCCAGACGTGGTCATTGAATATATGCAGATAAGCTGTGTCTCGGAGAGATGCAGCAAACCCAGCGCTTCTGGGACACCCTGGCTGGTGGTGTGTACGTCCTGCAGAAGGGGAGCAGTAGTAGGAAGGAAATCCAGGGTTGCCATCTGGGAAATCCTTGATGGAAAAGAAGTGGATCTCCACCGGGAGGTAACCACATCCAGGCTTTGGTACCTGGAGGTGAGAAGTGGGTTGTCTCGCTAAGGGCCTCTCACTGAGCAAAGCCTGCTGTCAGCACTCTCCCCTTCGCAGCCTCCTCATGGTGTAAGCTCCAGCGCCTCCAGTGATCCCAGCATACAGGAAGGGAAGTGGTTTCTCTGAGAGGCAGGGTCCAGATCATTTAGCGCAATGAGGACGAGACCTTGAACTTGACTTTGTGGTTGATCCGAGATCACCGAACGCAGGCGTAATGCACCCTCTGCCTGAAATTCTGGCCGGCAACGGCTGAGTAAGTACCTCCACAGAGAGATGCCCCGCGGTTGTCTAACCCTGCGTGGTCATGCACCTGGATTGATGCCTCCCTTTGAATGTCACCCCATCAACTCCAGAGCGGCTGGAGAAGAGACGATTCAAAATAGTGTTGTATTCCATCCTCCTCTTCCCCCTGCCAATCCCAAAGAGCATCTCTGCCTTTTCCCTGAAAGGCATTTACTCTGCAGAGGAGTCATATGCAAACGGCTGAGCTGAAGTATTCACACTGCAGAGGGGAAAACAGACGCATCTCTGCTCCGCTGCTGCCGGCGCTGTTATCTGGGCATTGACTCTTGCCTTTGTTTTGCTCATTGTGACTAGCCTGCAAAAATGGTATCCAAAACAATGTAATGGAAAAGCAAAAGTCGACCAAAACCTTCCCCCCGCCCCCAAGTTTCCAAAGGCTATTCTCGGCCTCGTCGCTTCCTGCAACATCTTCACTGGCAGAACCATGCCGGTAAACCTCAGCCTCCGAAAGGGAATGCAGCAGAACCCCGCTCCTTCCAGGCTATAAAAGGTTTGACTCCCCTCCCCGTCCCCCTTCATGATATCCTCGTCCATCCTCTTCACTGGGGTGAGTTTTACCACGGAAGGTATTATGTCGTGATTACTACGCAATAATGGTGTGTATCGTAGGTGAAACTGTGAGTTATTAATTATCCTCGAGAAGGCGCTCTGAAGTTGCACAGCCTATTTTTCTGGCCAGAGACTGGAAGCTCAGCTATTAAGAGGAAACAAGCTGTGAAATCTCTCTCCAGGCATCTGAAGAAGCCTTAAGAGATTTACAGGAGTGCTGAACCCTTAGATGTTCCCAAAGATTTTAGAGGAATCTCGAGTGCTTGCCTCTGGCTGTAACCCCAGCCCAGGGCTTAGGGCTGTCGCCCTGAGCAGAGGGACCTGTTTGCAAATCCCCACGCTTGCCTCATTTGGGTCAGGTTCTCTATACTTTCCTAGCCCCAGGGAGGCAAGAGTCCTCCTGTGAGGCATTCCCAGTCTTTTCTGTTGAAACTCTTTGACTTTGTGTAATTGGGAAATCATTGCTGGAATGAGCCTAAGAATAGGCACGGGGAGATGAGAAACCTTCGCTGGGTTTTTTGGAAGAACGGGTGACTTTGGCTCCGTTGCCTGTTGCAGGAGAAGGATTGCAGCTGGAGATCCCAAGCAGAACATGGCACCTATCAATCTCTAGATGAAGATGCTTAGAGCAGCTTAGGTCCTGCTGTTTCTCCGGCGCGTGGCGTCCTACCTCCTGTGCATCCTGTGTCTGAGCACTTTTCTGCCCAGGAGCTCTGTCCTGGGAATGTGGGCACCTCACATGGGCACCTGGGATCCATCAGGAGGCCTCAGTTACGTGCTGCCGTGTCGTGTGGCTTTCATTTGGCTCTTTGAGTATAACTTCAGGCACCCATGCTGGAGGAGAGCATCCAAAGGTCCTGTTTGCCTGAGGCTGGGTGACAAGATGTTGGGCTAAGCTGCTTGCTCGCAAGACGGTTTCGGTTAGGGGCTACCGAAACTCATTCCACCCCTCCCTGCCGAAGGGACCCTCAGCGCCACCCCCCACGCCCTCAGCCCGAACGGCCGCGGCCAGCCCTTCGTCCAGGAGTGCTGGATGCGGGGCTGAGTGGTCCTGGCTCCACCAGACGCCACACTTGAGAGCTGGCTTTGAGGAGGGCTTTCAGCAGGCACTAGGAGGTGGCAACAGGCCCTTGGGTTGGGAGATGGGGAATGCAGCCTTTGTCCTCTTCACAGATGAAGATGGCAGCCGGGTCCAGCCAGATTCCAGAGGCATCTGGACAGCCTCTGTCATCGAGGTGGGTTGGGGGGGCAAGCAGGACATAAGGGGGGTTATCTCCTCTCTGCCTTCTCGGCTGGGAGGGGACAGCTGAGAATTGGAGGAGGCCGGTGATGAAAGGGCGGTATAGCGGGAAGCTGCAGGGCGGTGGCCGCAGAGCTTGGGCACCCTGCGCAACCAAGGAGGTGCCGAGAAGGGGTTCCACGGGGTCGGCTGTGGTATTTGTCTTCCTGGGGCAGGGGGTGGCTGGGGGGAGCGTATCAGTCAGGGCGATCTCTCTGTGCCATAAGAAAAAGGGGGAAGGGAGTAAAAAGCAGGAGAGAGAGGGAGGGGGAGGAAAAAACAAGAGAGAAAAAAACAACAAAAAAGCAGAGTGAACCTGCTGGCTTCCCCAGACTACGCGGCACCACTGGTCATTTCTGTAGGCTATAGGGGTTGTCAGAGTAAGCTGTAAGGACAGGTGTAAATCTGTCCTGTCATTCCACCCTTCCAGCATCTTCTCACCTGAAGGGCTCCCATTTATTGCAGAGAGCAAGCAAATAAACCCAGCCATCGCTTTGACTCGCAAAGGGCATGAAACGACACCCCACGCCGCCGGTTAGCCTCCGTCCGGTGCCTTTCCCCTCCCGCGCCGGGCTTTTACAGCCAGCCTGAAAGTAACCCCCCCCAGCTGTTTGTTAAAGGCAAAGCAAATAAGGGCTATTGCAGCTCAGACCCAAATCCACTTGTTTGCAGTCTGATTTTTAACTGTCATTCCCAGCAGAGAGCGGGGGGGGGGCTGGAGGCTGGCCCCAGCCCAGGGCAAGAGGGGCCATTTGTCTGCCAGGAGGAGAGGGGTTTCGGCAGCTTCCAGGGCGCTCTGGGGCAGGCGGAGGGGGGGATGCTACGGGCCTTTCTGAATCAGGGGAACATCTGCAAAACGACCCCAAAGTGCGTGTCGGGTGGGGACGTGACCTCTGGATGCGGTTTCCGTGCTCAGGCAGGCAAGGCGGGTCCCTTTGCCCAACTCCATCCTCTCCTTCTCTTCTTCCCTTTGCAAACTGGGTCCTTGATTTTGCATCCCCAAACCCGGAGCGAGGCTTTTCTCTCCCTCTTTAAGAAGCCATCCGCAGCATCAGTCTCCCCATGGTTTTCATTAAGAAGGGGATGGTGTGTTTCCCATCAAGAACGACTTTAATCTTGACTGAGTTCTGAAAGCTAAAGGTTTGCAGTTTTCTTCGGCCACCTTTGATTATTACTTCTTCTTGTTTTCCAACTCAATATTATAGATCCTCCCTCCCGGCTGAAGTCCTTAATGGCCCGGTCCATCCCCACTCCCCCAAGTACCCATTCTGTGGATGTAGCAAACTCTAATTAATTATAACTTATCTCATGACTTGTCAGCATCACATGTTTGATCCTGTTTAGAAACCATATTCCCAGGGGACGGAAAGACTCGGGAGTAGGTTGATGCTACTCAACAGTGATTTAATGGACGCATTAATGCCGAGACAGATAACTGTGTAGCCATGTTAAGTAATACATCAAGAATCTTTCCAGAGAGGCAACTTTACAGGTCACTGCAGAACTGCTAACTGATATTAACCCGCTTTGCATTGTGCTGTGCATATGGGCGCTGGGAGTTCACACACTTTCTTTTGTTTGGGTTTTTTTTTTTTTGTTTGGTTTTTTTTTTTTTTTTGAGCAGCCTCTTCCCATTCCCCCCTGGAAGCGATGGAGATATTTAGACGCCTAATGACAATGTTTCACACGCGGGGGTGGGGTGAGGAGGACAACAGGCTTGTTAGCCGGGTTGATTTTAAGCACACCCAATTACTGGCCCGGAGGAGGCCGGGAGCAGAGGCTGCTGCC
>NW_010512724.1:0-49720 GCF_000687285.1 Phaethon lepturus
AGCACGAGTCGCCCCAGCAGCTGGGCGTTACGGGGCCGCTTCGTCCCTCTGCCCCAGTGACCCCAGAGCCGTCCCCCTTCACCAGGCTCTGCGGGAACAGGCAGCCCCGGCCCCGTTTCAGGGAGAACAGTCATTTTGCTAAGCCGCTGGTAGCGGTCCCGGCCTGGCGTAGCTCAAAGCTTGTATTGGAAACTGTCTCGGTGATGTGGCAAATCTCCGCGTGACGTGGCAACAGATTTGATAAGCTTTCAAATATTTTCCAAAGGTGGAAGAAGAGAGCTAAGAAGAGACAACAAGGCACAGCTGGCCCACCACACCGCCGAGAAGCTACGGCTCTTGCCACAGCTGGTAACGTCAGCTCTGTAGAGGCAGACGAGATCCGCTCCCTACTGCAGCCCTCCAGCACTTAGGGGCTTAGACGAAAGACGGGGACACACTTTTTAGCAGGGCCTGTAGCGATGGGACAAGGGGTGACGGTTTAAAACTAAACCAGGGTAGATTTAGACTAGATGTAAGGAAGAAATTTTTCACAATTTCAGGTTGCCCAGAGAGACAGTAGATACCCCACCCCTGGAAACACCCCAGGTCAGGTCGGATGAGGCTCTGAGCAACCTGCTCTAGTTGAAGATGTCCCTGCTCACGGCAGGGGGGTTGGACTAGATGGCCTTTCAATGTCCCTTCCAACCCAAACTCTTCTATGATTCTTCCCCTGCAGACTTCACCTGAAGTTGGAGTCAGCCTAATCAGTAACTCCGCAAGAAGGAGAGAGAATTTAACAGGTTCAAAACTCCCCATGCCAGGATCCCAGCTGAAAGTACGGTGCATGCCTGTTTTGCTCATCACAGTTTTACAGTTACAGCAGCCCGAGGCATTTTTCCTCATCCCTCCTCCTCAAATGCAATGAATTCAGCCGCAGGGTTTTGCAGCATCTGATCAATATTTACTTAGCAAGACAATTTTAAGAAGAACAAAAATATTCTCGCTCATGCACCGACTTTTTTTTAAACATGCCAAGAGATCTGTGTAGTTCTGAAGCAAGACCTAAAGCCTTTAATGAGGAAAGGGAAGTAACAGGGAATTTGGAATTGATTCATTTTGAAATGTTCACGGTTGTTCTGGCTACAGCTCACACAGAATAGAGTTCATATTCAAAATACATATTTTCCTTACGAAGCCGTAAAACCATTCATACAGTGTTGAAAATCTATTTCCCAAAATAGATAGCATATTTAAACTCCACTGCTTCTTTACAAATTGCTTGTGGTAAAAATGTGATGGCAAACAGTTGCAACGGGCTATCAAAATGTCTTTTTTTTTGGCATTTTTATATTAGATGTCCTGTATGCACATATCTAGTCCTTCAAATACATTCCTGCTAGATAACACTTGTTAAAAGAATATAACCAATCTGTTGACTATGCTGGGTGACATAGCAGGATTTTTGTGAAGCTTATTTTATTCTGAGGAAGGAAGCATGTGATTTGCACAGAGCCTTATGAAAATAATCTGTGATCACAGCAATAATAGTTTGGAAAGACAAAATAAGCCTCTTGTCAAAAGCAGTTTTTCTTGATGTTTTAAATATTCTTCATGTCAAAAGAGAGTTAATTATAGGCACATATCATTTAACACTATGAAATTGGATGATAGTAATTTCTACTAGAAAAAAAGTTGAGAAGATGTACGTAGTGGTGTTTAGTTATTGAGAAGATTATAAATTTAGAAGAATAGTGTCTTTAGGTAAACTTTTTCGAATCTTGGAAAGTGTTTCTTTTCCTTAGTATAAATCAGCCTCAGAAAACTGGAAACACCCTGTTTTTGCAATGTCTAATCTTTTTCAAGGGGTGACTGAAATATTACTGATTTTATCCCCTACTGTTATTAGAAGAGCAGTTAAGTTTTTAAAGACCAGTTTTGTAATTGAGATGCTATTTAAAAGGCAAAAATTTCCCTTACTACACTGAGAACTGAAAATGCAAAATCTTATACTGTTTATAAACAAACTCTAGGAAATTCACAGAGTCTAGAATAACAGAAATAAATTAAAAAGGAGTAAATTTGACTTTGTACATTCCTTCCTACAACTACTTACCTTGATCTCCCCCTTTGCCCCAGGCTTTTTTTGTAGATGTGGATCCAGACAGGCTTACTGAATCAAAATGTCTTGCAATCATTAATTTTTATTATAATTACCATTTTGGACCAATTATTTAAAAATGTCCACAGTTCAGGGCAAACCGCAAGCCTAAACTCAAAACAGCATTCAACGCTTTTTCGGAAGGGTTTCCAAGAAGGGTTCCAGAGGAGATACTTATAAATATATCTTATGTACACCAGTGCTGCGAGTGTTCTGCATGCCCTCTGCTTACCAAGTCACATCGACAAGAGAGCAGCTATTTCTGATGCTAGTTTTACAATAAGATTTTGGTTTCTAAAACAAGATATTTCCTAATATTTTAGATGCTTTGAGTCTTCTTGATTTCTGCAGTAGGATATTGCCCAGAAGCTAATTGTGGATTTGGAAAGTGACTTGAAACATCGCAGAGACTAGACCAAGAGTTAGTGGTAGATCTTTCAGCAATCTGTTGAAAATTGGTTATTGTTTGTCGAAGTTAGCATGGGATAGAGAATCAGCTCTGAACTTTTACTGGATTTTCTCCTACAGCTTCACGCATCAGAGTGTGTAGTTTTGAAAATGCCACAGGGTGAACACTGGGGTTGTCCTCAGCAGTAAGAGACTAAACTGTAAAGTTTCAGTCTGTAGGACTCATCCGTTGAGATGAAAGTATAGAAAAAAATGGGTCAATATATTTTGCAATGTTCCAAAAGCTTTAGAAGATAACAACAAGAAAAAATGAATTGAGAAGCAGGAGCCCACTAAACCTATGCTTAATGAATGATTGCCTCTCTCTCTTACTTCACATATTTGATCCTCAGTTGCATTACCAGATCAAGACTTAATGCCCACAAAGACTCCCCAGTTACTATGTTCTGTGAAATATAAATCTCTTCAGGATGTCAAATTTCTACAGGGGTTATTTTCCTACAGTAAAGACAGATATTTAACATACAGCAAGGTATCTAAACTTCTAATAAACTTCTTTTGAGCATCTGGAATCATCCCCTGAAGAACAGCTTGTTTTAAATGCAAAGAGTGTTCTGCAGAACAGCAGTGATACTCTCCACACACACAAAGTCCATGAGGTCATGAAGCACTGAGATGTTATAGGGAAAGTACTGAAAAAACACAAGCACCAAAGAGAGAAAGCCTGTGTGTAGGCATGAGGGAGAAGTGACTACAGTTTAAATTTTTTTTGAGTCCTTAGGAGCTTGTTCTTCCTGGAGATACATTTCTTGAAGAAATTAGGGATTTGTTAAATCATATCCCATGCTCTCAGTGTCCTGATAGGTTTTTGTATCTTTGTTTAAAATAAACTGTTCTGCTACACTGCTATAACAAATCTCCTTCAAAATAAGAGGATTTTTATGCAAGGTTTATTGGAACTGAAATGAAGATTTAAGTCACAACATAACAAATCATTTTCATTCCTAGCATTATGTACTTAGAAAACACATTCCATTTCAGCTAGCTGCCATCCATCTTTTTTCCTCCTTCTTGCCCAGCCAAAGTTGAGGATGGAATATAATTGTAAATATTATTAAATAACTGCTTGAAAATAGATTTCTTGAAAAGCTTTTAGTCCGGATTTTTCTAAAGCAATGACTACCACTAGGAGATAAAATGGGAAAGCATTAGAATGCAGTACTTTATTATCTGATTATCAGTCAGTAGCTAAAAAGGTAGAAGTTTCTCCTCTTTTTTTCCTTTTTTTACCTGAAACACATTCCCAGGCAAGTCTGTTCCTTAAAGGTCAAATATTTTTCTATCCTTGAGTATTTTAAAGTTTGAAGCAAACACTAAGTTTACATTACTGTGTCCATCATGTCAATAAGTAATGATTATTTCCAGCAAGCTCCATTTAATCTTTCATACTAGAAGTTCCCAAACTCTGCTGGTGCCAGCAACACATACTCAAGCAGCCTTGTCCAGCCTGCGCATATGTAGTTACCTCTGGTGAGCTCAGACTAAAAGAAAGAAGGTGAGGAAATACAGGTGTGGTAGGAAGGAAGCAAATGATAGTTTTCAATTACAACACACAGTTGAAAGCTGGGAACAACCAGGAACAGGAGGTTACAGTCTTTCTGTGTAATGTGAATGAAGACAGACAGTAAAGGAAAAGTTGGAGCTATGCTTTTGCATATGGTTTATCTGTATCTTATATTGCATTATCAATACCACAGATACACCTGCAAATATTTTCCCTATATGTTTAAAATTTTCAAAGCTTTTTCACCCATGAGAAATGTGTACTTAAAAATATGCTTATATGGCTCATCCACAGGTGGATCATTGCTTGTCTTCAATGGGTTACACACAATCTTTTGTAACTTGCATTAAAGATAACAGTGATTTCTATTAGACCTTCCCAGTATGTTAACAAGTTCTGAATTCAGTGCTAGAAACACCAGACAGTGTATAATCATATAAATGTACGTATCTAAATACTCGTATACCCAGATATATTTATGCTTTTTATAAATACAGGCATGAAAGAAAATGAAGGTCACACTTTCAGAGAATTCAGCCACTGTAGTAAATATTGTGTCATAAGACACGTAAGCATCAAAGTGACATTCAATTGTGTTTTAAGTGTCTGTGGCTAAAAATTACTGTTATTCTATGAAAATATTACAGTTTTCATGTAGAAATATGGCTATGATTTCTCCATACACAATTTGTGCTTCTACTATATATTCTAGTCCATTTATTTCTTCCAGAAAATCTTCCAGAAAATTTTTAAATTGTTTTGCACTTGAGACTTTGAATTTGAAACTTCTTCTTTTCTATAGCCTCCCTCCTTTCTCCTTGTCATCTGCCTGATATACTGAACCAGATAAAATCATTAGTTGATTCATTCTCATTAAGAAATTACCCACCCCTCTCAGATTCCCAGAACAGAAAGGCAATAAAACACAAGAACAAAGCAATGGAAAAAGACTAAAGCTAGAGCTTTCCCTTTTTTTCTGTCTATTGATGAAAGCAGGCAAGGAAGAATACTATACTCCCCAGCCTGGGTGAAACCCAGGGTGCTAATAAGACTATTTGTGATCTGTCTTAATAGAGCCATATTAAATTATAGTTTAAATTAAATTGTACTTGTTAGATTGTGGGTTTGTCATATAACTAAAGTACAAGGCATGACATTTTTGTAACTCATTAGATTTCAAAACTATAAACGAAAGACTTGGTGAATCAGATCTTGGTGTTGAAACAGTTCTTAAAGCCAAAGATAAACTAATACTTAGACTATCCATCTTTGCCACACTGATATATGAACTATAGCAAATTGTCACAAGAATATTTTGAACGCTGTCTGATATGTCCAGCAAACACAAAATTCTTCTCTAGAATTTGTTTTTTTGGTTTGTTTTTTTTTTTTTTTTTAGAAATTATTATAAAACTGAGAAGCAAGAAATGAGCTTACTAAGGACAGGATTTTCTCTTAAATCAAACAACCTTGGTAGCACATTTTAAGTTTTGTAATAATGGCAAATCCACACACAAACCTTCCTCAATATTTGTCATTGTCTTCACATCTCATTCAATAGTTAGCAATTAATATTTTCACTAATGTAAACATGTTTTACATGGTTTTCAAGCTATAACAGATGATATCTTGATGAGGCCTTTAGGCAGTAAATCTGAATGGTCAGTGCTTGTGCAGAGTGAAATGAGCATTGTATGACTGGTTTAACATGGAACAGCTGAACATTAAGTTCTTCTAGGTCTGTCATCAGGAAGTGGCATTCGAAGGACCTTTGCACATCAAGTGCTACCAGTGCAACAGTGATAATTCATTAGTAGAAAGGTTAAATCTTACTTTCTTGCTGAATTATCAAGAGTAACCATTCTTCTCTTGATATGCATTCACTCTCCTGAGATCCCCAGAGAGATGGGGAATAGATAGAGGTAGAGTTTGCTTCCAAACAGCAGTTTTCACACAGAAAGAAAATGCCTGAAAAAGTCAAATTATCTGAGAATCAGAACTATTTCTGACACCTGATGTACATAAAACACCATGATATTTCAGTTCACAGTCCAAAGAAGACATGTTGAAGCTAAGCCAAAGCAGCAGGTAGCTATCACCGTTTCATTTCATAGCACCTGTTTCCAAGCACAAGAGAACTTGATAACTTTGAATTCAATTACAATGAACTTGATTTACTTCATTATTAGAGACTGTGTTTGAGGGGGAAAAGGTAATCTCAGTCTGTACCTGGCAAACAGTAGAATATCTCTTTCCTTAAGGGACTGGTAAACTCTACACTACACAATTCTTTGTCAACCAGTCTCTTTGGGAAAGATGTTTCCATGAGAGTGCTAGACCTGCTTGGAGGCCGATTATACAGGCTGGCAGGCTCAGTGGGAGGCAGCAGGAAAGGTCTTGTATTTGCCAGGCATTAAGCAAAGCCACTTTTGTAAACAGTAAACATGAAAGAGATACAAAAATCAGAGACCTCAGGAACTCATAACATACATACTTTCCTACAAAGACTGTGTTTGCAGGTGCATATAACTTTGTTAAATTTTAGTTGTATTTTTTTATTATTATTGAGACTTTTTTTTTTTAAAAAGCACAACATTCAGAGAATCAGGCTAGAAAAAACACACAGTTTTGATAATGTCAAATGGGTGTAAAATTGTATCAGCACAAGTCTCAAATGTTTTATTTTTTATAGCATCTCTCAATAGTTATTCTGGGTCAGCAGGATGATATTTGCCATCCCAGTGAAATGAGCCATAAACCACTGAAAGCTGTGTTTGCATAAATTCCAGAGGGGCTCTCAAAGCCAAAGCTTGCCAATATTTTGTGAATAGAACATATTCAACATAACAACACAGCAACAAATAGAATAAATCCTGTGGCTGACCTGTAAAAGATGAGAACAAATTCCAGATGTACTGATATCTTTCTGACAGCTGAATCAGTTAGTCAGGAGCTCAAATGTAGTGTTTTATGTACATCTGATTAAGAGACTGTGGTCTTGGGGGGGGGGGGGGGCCCCCTTTTTTTTTAATATACTGAGTTTTAATATTTGGTGTATTGTTTGAGGGTGGTGGACGTGCTGACTCTGTCATATCCTCTAAAATGTGGCCTCATATTGATACTTTCTTCCAGCAAGAAGAAAAAAAAATATCTGAACTTTCTGGTTATTCCCCAATCTTAAAAACTCTGATGTTTTCCTGAGTGAGGCATCCAAGACTAAGGAATATCTGTACTGAGTTCTTTCTGTTTAGAAGTCACACATGGAAAATTATTCCAAATATTAGAAATAATAACTAATAGGTTAGAAGCAAGGTGACAACTCAAATTACTGTTTTAGCAAACAAGTAAGACTTTCTGACTGAAAGGTAAGTAAATAATTAGACTCAATTCTGAGTGTGAGACTTCTCCCACACAAAAGCTATCTATACTGTTATCTCCCACTATAATAGCTTAGCAAAAAAATAGAGCAGAACTGTTTGCACAAGTGATAATCTTAGTGCAGACATTGCCAAAGGCCAATTTAGCTGGAGATCGAAGTGTTTGTAAACAAACAAAAAATAATAGCAATAACCTCATATTCTGGTCTTTCACCATGTTCTAGCCAATTTCTTCTGTACGTTTCCCCTTTGGTTTTGGTATTGGTTAGAAAGTTACCGCATTAACACCTGAGGAAGATATAAAACTATTTGAGATCGATATCTCTCCAGTCCAGCTATCTTCAATTGCTGCTTGCCTCTGTTTTCTAGATATACTTGCACACAGTTATGCACTGCTGGTCACTTATCTCCATGCAAAAGGACAGTCTTGGTCAGCACCTTGCCCATATAATGGAGAAATCCACCCAGTTGCTTAGGCCAGTATCTCTCAGGATGTGGTCACACAGCTTCAGGGCTACATAGACGATTTATGAATTCCTGCTCAGACCTGTTATTAAAGACCTCCAACAGTGAGGATTTAATAAGCTCCACATGCAATCTAGGCTAGTGCTTAATTTTAAGTTTCTCCTAAAACCTTTCCTTGCTACAAGGCAAAAGTCTTCTCAGCATATCCACCATAGACACAAAAAAAGGTCATATCCAAAGTCTTTGTCTCCCAATTACTCAGCCTTTCCTTCTCCCCAGGCCATGTTTCTCTAACCCTTCTCTGTGCTTTCCTCTGGACTTCCCTTAACACCGATGTGCAGTCTGAAACACTGTATGTTGTATGTGCTCTTCCAGTTCATCAATAACAACCCGATGGGTTTTTGCTCTCCCCATCGCAGTTATCAATATGACATAACATCCTGTTTATGATCCACAGTTTCATTAAATCTTCTGTGGCCAACTTTCCCCCAGTTTGGACTTCTAATCCTATTCTCTTCATCCAGCTGCAAAATAATGTTTGGTTGTGTGGGGTTTTTTCTTTTTTAGAATGTGTTTTTCCTTGTTTTACTAAAGTGCCAGCCTCTCAGCCATCCCAGAAAACTTCTTTTAAACATGTGCTTTAAGTCTTTTCTTTGAGGGTGTGGGTGTATGTAGCAGGAAAGCAGCTTCAAGCTTTATTTGGCTGCCCCAAACACAGAATCATCTTTCAGTGCTGTAAATATATGTTTGATTTCTTTTTTCCTAAATAAGGAAAAGTCATGCTTTGCTCGCGTGAAAACTAAAAGCAATACAGCAAAAAATAAATACAAGGGTAAATAAATACTGCTATTCAATCTCCCTTGTACAACCTTACCAAGTCTTCCTTCACAAGCCTAAGCATTAGAAACAAATACCAACTTTTCTTTTTTTTACTCCCTGTCTCTTTCTAACTATCACTAAACCCATTACCTTTCAGAAATAATTGGGGCAATTAGTGGGCGAGTTGCAAATATATCCCTGCTGATTTTCTCAAAAGAAGCTTGGCATTTAACAAGGGGAAAAACCTTATTTCACAAACAGATGGAAACAAAGGAGGAAATGGAAATTCTAGACAAGATGTTCCTTCACACCATGGGCAATATTCCTTCCTGTTGCAGATTAGTCTTGTCACTAATGCAAAGACTTAGGACATGTATTCTCTCCTACCATTATCTGTGACCAATTTCAATGTGATTTGGAGAGAACCAGTAACCCCACCACATGTCAAAAGCTGTTTCACACAATTTCCTTGGTGATAGCTTAAGCACCCTGCTGCCCCCCAGTTACAGGCGACGTCTGAATTCCTGTACTACCACCTGGTGTAATGTTGATACAGCTGCCAGAGCCCTTATTGTATTGAATTGAAATAAAGAACTGATTTCACTGGGCAGGGGGGAAACAAGAAAAGGAAAAATCTTTCAGCCTGATCACTTTGGTGCCAGTAGATGTGAAACCACAACCAAACTTGCCATTTTGGAGAAAACAGAGAAAACAATGCTTGTTTCAAAGTAGCTCGTGAAGTTCTGCTAAACAATATTTGTCAAATGCTTTGACATCCCTAAAGTTAAAAGGTCCTATAGAAGTACACCAGTTTGTGAAGCTATATGTCATAACATCAAAATAGCCTATGCTATATTCATGCTACCCTGCTTGTACAAACATCACACAGCCACGTGCAAAGACCAATGTGCAAGGCTCGGTAGGCCAAGAAAAGGGACAGGACTATGGAGAAGAGATGATGATCCCATTTTCTGTCTATGTAGAGCAAACTAATAGCCTGCGTACATTGTGCCCAACTGCAAGAGGTCTCTTTACAAATGTTATTTGTAAATGTTGTGTCCTTACTTCCTGATATGCCACAGTGAAAGGTGGAAGTCCACATGCAAGATTTTGTGTTTTGAATTTAAGGCAGAGTTTGTCATTAAAAACAAACAATAAAAAAGCTTTCCTTAAAAACAGCACCTCATGTCCTGTCTTCAGGCAATACTTTCCAAAGACAACATATTTCTTAACTCCTTGATGGCAGGATGAACCACATTTTATCCTGAATTATGCAGAACTATAAATCAAAAGGATTAAAAACTTATTTTTATTTTTGCCTTGGGTATAAAAGTCCACGATATATAAGGTTGAAATCCTTTATTTCCAAAGCAAGACTTTCCAATTTAACAGGCAGTCACTTGGGGAAGATGACACTCCTGTTCTGACAGTAAATATTTCAATATTTAGACAGAATAGAAACATTTTTCCAGAGTAACCAAGTGGCCATACATGAGAGTATTAGACTGGTCACTTGGAACTGAAATGTGAAGTGGAGAGAGATTCACATTTCAGTTCTTTCTTCAGTTAGTAAAAATTGATTTGAATCGAGGACTCTCACTTTTCATATACGTAACTTAACACCAGGAATATAATATGACTTAGGTTTCTAAACAACACTTTTGCACCTCAGGAAGAAAGCTCCTTTCTAAAGGAGTTATCTGCAGAAAATTACCCATTCCAGATCTCAGTAATATTGTGAAATTCTGTCATAGACAGTTCCTACCCTGTACCAGCTTACACATGAAATACTTACACACTCATTTTTCCTGGTTGAGTGTTTTAGTCTACTCATGGTACTTTTAAAGAGTGATATAACAGTTGAGGAAAGAGGAGCAAATGACATGATCCATGTGTAGTTTAATCTTAGTTTTACTGATCATGTTGAAACTCCAATACTCTGTCAGCAAACTTTCTATTGAAGTATAAAAGCCATGAGAAGAGGCTACTTCTGAAAGGTTATATCATTAGGGAAGAAAAATTGAGAGTAATGAATTACCTCTAAATGCTGCAGCTCCAAACTATGGAACAGCACTTAATGTGCACAGCACTAGTAGTTCAATACACTTTCAATACTCTGGTTCAGGAAAGACAGCTATGTCACTGCAATCTAAATTCTAGCTCTCAGCATTAGGAAATACATAAGGTTTCACAAAAGGCCTGATTCCATGTGTTTACCTTTGCTGAAGCTTTCAAAAACACCAGTAGGATTTGGAGGTCAACAAGAAATTCAAACTAAGTCCTCAAAGTAGAAAATACGCAGCCCATAAGAAAACTACAATAAACTACATGTCCCTTCCTCTGAAGGCAGCTGTAGCTTTTAAAATTGTTAATGAACACTCTGGAAAGGAAATAACTACCTATAGTTATGATTAAATGCAGAACAGAAGGTCAAGCTTGAATCTACCAAATGTAATCTAACCTTAATGTTAAAAACATGACATATTTCTAATATTTCTGTGGAGGCATTCAATAAAGTATGGTAACATTAAAAAAAAAAGTTTCGATTAACTGTGACACAAAGATATTTTAAGTTCTTTTTTGGCTCTTGTTTCAGTCTTTGTGATTTCCCAAAATATGTATATATTCAGGGTCATAGCAAAAGGAATGATTTATAGCCTAAATTCTTAATTTTCCAGTTCATTACCAAGTCCTCATTTAATTTAGTACCTTATTTTCCTGTGGCCAATGCATTATCCTTAGTGTTTCCAATTTTATATAAGTGTACCATAATATCCACAGAACATCAGAAAGAATTAATTATGTGCAATCTTTCTGAAAAACAAATCATTACAAATAACCCACAGTCTCCTCATATATGAAAAGAAAAAAGATGGAAAACACAGTTCATACCCATTAATCTACTAGAAAAGCCTATCTCCTTCTTTCCAGACAATTGAAATTATACATTTGGGCTTTTAAAGAATACTATATAATTTCAAAACCAATAGGAGAATATCAACCTGAAATTTTAAAAATACTTCAGGATATTTTCCATTTGTTTCTCAGAGTTATATTTTAAATACAAAGAATTATATGTAAACTGCTAGCTTTCGGGATACATTAGCTCTCTGGTAATGTCATTACATCACATTAAACCATATGAACATATATTTCAAAGAGAAGGAACTAGTAAAAGAAATTCAAATACCAGCTGGGAAAATTTGACCTTTGTTTAACTTATTCAGTACAGGGACAGCCCTTTGATGATGATACTATGCCAAATAATATTAGAAAAAAGATTATTATTAACCTAGTTATTCAACTAACTTGTCTACTTCAATACCAACTTTCAATGAATGACATGAGATGGTTTAAAAAACATAGGATGAAAGCGAGACACCAACATAGATGTAACTGAGCATATATATAGTGGAAATATTGCTAGATTAATAGAAAAATAACAGGTAACTGAAAATCCTGTTCTGCTAATACCAGTGACAAGTCTGTTGAAGCGAATATGGAATTAACTAATACCATATTTTAAGGGGAAAAAGGCACTAAAAGTTAGGGGAAAAATGCACTAAAAGTTAGCGGAAAAAACACCACCAAGAAAGTCCCTTGGAATCCTGTCCATAAACTAATATCACAGCCTAATCTACATTATCCATCTCAGCACATGCTGTAGTCAACAATCATAGCAAAATGAAGAGGATGATACCTTTTCAAGGTTGGTCAAGGAATTGCTAAATCCCACTTCGACTGCTTGTTATTCTTTATGATGACTCATCATGGACCCAGGACTGAAAGACAAGTTGCAAACCCCAATTCTTCTGCAGAGAACTGGCTCCCTTTCATTTGTCTTCTGGAAGTTCCAGCTAATTGCCTTTGCAAACCTCAGCTGTGGTTAATATGCTGCAATCAGAGGGGAAATTCCTGTGGTATGCTGGCTCCAAAACATACCAAATTATATGTTATGATCAATATCTTGCATTCCATCCAGAAACTCATTAAAACTGAAGGTCAAAAAGCACCAATACAGTATTTTCTCACTACAGATATTAATGAACGGATGGAAATATTTTGCACCAGCTTCAGAAGCTGAATGCAGCAACGATGCATTTTCTTTACAAATTGCATCACTGTAATCTCATCCCGAGAGCAAATAGTCCTGAATAACCCTGCGGCAATGAGAAAACTTCACACTCATTTACACATTTGTCGTGGTTTAACACCAGCCGGCAACTAAGCCCCACACAGCCACAGTCTCACTCCCCCCTGGTGGGATGGGGGAGAGAATTGGAAGAGTAAAAGTAAGAAAACTCATGGGTTGAGACAAAAACAGTTTATAGGTAAAACAAAAGCGCACGCAAGCAAAGCAAAACAAGGAATTCATTCCCCACTCCCCACGGGCAGGCAGGTGTTCAGCCATCTCCAGGAAAGCAGGGCTCCATCACGCCTAACCGTTACTTGAGAAGATAAATCACCAGCTGTGCCACTGTGTCCCCTCTCAACTCCTTGTGCACCCCCGCCCACCTGCTGGGGGGTGGGGTGAGGAGCAGAAAAGGCCCTGACTGTGTGTGAGCACTGCTCAGCAATGACAAAAACATCTCTATATTATCAACACTGTTTTCATCACAAATCCAAAACATAGCCCCATACTAGCTAGTATGAAGGAAATAAACTCTATCGCAGCTGAAACCAGCACAACAATAAATACAGTACTTAGAGCAGGGCTGCTGCCCGGCCGCTGGAGCAGGGCCCGCTGCCAAGTGCAGCCTGTACGCTGGAGCAGGACAGAGGTCAGCGGCCTCTGCACAGGGCACACGTCCTGTCTCCTCTACTCCTGCAGTTACGTACATACTGAACAAACACGATAGCAGCCTCAGCACACCCACAGCACACAAAGGGAGCCCAGTTTTGGCAATGAATTTTCTCAGGGACGCGAGGACTACTTCCCCTGTTGTAATTTCAGAGGAAACCAACTCACAGTCAAATTCACAGTCAAGCAGGGCAGTTGGCTATCTGCAGCTAACCATGGAGGAGGGTGGTCAGTATTTCTATTCTGTAATTTTTGATAAATAGCAATGTGTTTAACTTTCCCTCATCACAGCGGTCTGCTTACCATACCAGCATTTCTGAACCTTTATTAAAACATTAGAAGTTTCAACAAATTTATTCCTTTTCTAGTTATCATTACGTTTTTCTCCCTATGTTGTCTACCCCATGTCTTTTGACTGAAGAACTGGATCAAGATGACATAACTACAGAAGGAATCATCATGTGTAGATAGTCTGAGGTCTTTTCTACTGTCCCACCAAACTACACAAAGCAAAATGATGACACCATAAATTCATTGCATAGAATGCAAAAATTACACATTAGCCAAGGAATACCTACCAGAGCAAAGTATGTTTTACTTATTGAAAGCAGCTTTTCAACAGGAACATGTAGAGAAAACTGATTTAGGACAGCTTCCTTTGCTGAACCATCACTACTTTTTTTGTTTCCCAGAGGCAGTCTCATACAGTTGAATTAAGGAATATACATACATTTAAAATTCTTTCTGACTGAATAAAATTAGAAGACAGTCTCTGAAGTAATGTAACATAACCTGTGCTAGAGCATGGCAAATTAAAACATAACTGAATTGTTATTTCACATCAACTCTGGCTCTAGATGCTACTAAATTAACTACCATTATTACTAAACAGAACTCTCAGCTGAGATAACTATTATGGGACTCCCATGTGAGGCACTTTCTACATCCTCTCAAACATTATACCTAAAAGTCAAAGCCAGTAAAAAGTTGGATCGTTCATGTCAACTATTACCAGTTTCTTTTCTGCTTGTCCCCAATAATAAACAACTTTTTTTTTTTACTGCTGTGACAGTGAAATGCACTCTACTGTCTTCTTGTTTTCATCATTGATCTCTGACCTTCATTTCTGATTGCTAGATATCAGCTTCTGCTTCCAGCCATGTACTCTATCAGCATGTCCCTATGAATTGATAGTTCAAGGAATATTCAGCATCTTCCCTTTTAAACCCTTGCTGTACACATTACAGGCTCTGCAGCTGAGTAAGTTGTACGATTACACACAAAGTATATATTTGACTGATTCCTTTGGGGAAAAATATTTCAAAAAACAGGAACATTTTCCTGAAGTGAAAATGTCAACATGAATTACCAACTGCTAGACATGTTTAGCTGGAAGCTCCTGAACTGAATGCATATATTAACACTAATAAGAAGGGATATTTGTTTTTAATCATAGCTTTGAAAGAACAATAAAAGTTATTTAGGCCAAACCCCTCTTCAAAGTGAATCAAGTTTCTCAGGGCTTTGTCCTGTCAGGTTTTAAATACCTCCATCTTACACATCTTGATCCTTTGACATCTATTTCTACAGTCTGCAGAAGGCTCATTTGTTTAAGAGCTTTTCACAAAGATAAACACATAAACCTCCAACAATCCCAGTCCTGCTTGTCATGTAAATGGAGTAGTTCTATACATTCTGGCACAGCCCTCCTGATGTAACAGAAAAACAGAAGAGATATCATATGCAAAATAATAATCTCATCCACATAAGGAACAATTTATTTGAGAGACTCCTGAGATGTAATCTACATAAATTATTGAAAGTAACATCAGACTCTCCACCATATTCACATCTTGCTATGCTTCCACTTTCTCTTAATCTACACCACTGAACCGAAAATAGAAACAAACCTTTAACCATTAAAATACCATGAACTTTGCCTTCACAGTAGGCAGTCATAAAGAGGATTCAGATCTACCCTTCAACAAATCAATGTGACTCCACTTGGACAAAATTCTTGTATCATCACAAGTGAGTACATAATGTCATTGGCTTAAAAACACCCATATTCTTTCCAGGTTCATATTCTTCCCATATGATAGAAACATCAAGAACAAATTTGGTCTAATATTTCAGTAGAGAAATATTTTCAGTTCAGCTTTCAGATTTGAAAGTAAGAACTTTTCTGAAATGTTACTGAAGTCTTTGTCTTCAATTGTGTCTCGGACACTACAGAAATAGTTTCTAAGAGGAGAATCAGAACCTCTCAGCTTGTCACACATTTAGGCTTTTGGAGTATATTAATCTGACTGATAGCAGTGTGAAATGGCTTTTTTTCTGAGCAGGAATAGGCCATTTGTATGTATTTATGAATGGCTTCATTCCAAAGCTACTAAGTTTTTATGTTTTCTCAGTTACCACCATAGTTATGGTTTATAGGTCTATTTGGTGAAACTCATTGAATTATTCTTTCCATATATTGACAGTTGCTGTAATGCCAAGAAACACAGAAATTGCTATCCTAGTTCATCATCATAAAACTGATATATCCTGCACTGCTTGATGTCATACAGAATGTGACTGTTGCTTCTTCACTGCTACCATTGTGCTTAAAAATTCACCTAATACAGCACTGATAGGTCATTGACCTGAGGTGTTTATACCCTAACCAGGGTGAAACAATGCAGTTAGAGGATTATATGTGTGGGTAGCAACAGATACATGCCTTGATAATAGAGATGAAAGAACTGGTGGGTGCAGGGGAAGAAAAATGAAGACCACTTAAAAACTATTCAAAGAAAATGTGAAGAACAGGCACAGTGCCCTACTTAGAAGAAACAGGGACACATACAGATAAAATCAATAGTGCACTGGAAGCAGAGAGTACATGATGAAAGAATAATGTAATCAAGGGAAAATATTCAAAACAACGAGTGATCAGCCTGAAAGAATAGATGCAGAAAGGCATTCTGTTTAGCAGTCTGGGAATGGGATTTGATGAAGCACATATATGGAAATTGAAGTAGTTCATGAAAAAACAGTAATGAAATGAAAGGTTCCTTGTATTCTTTTTTTTTTGGTGTTTAGTAGAGTGAAAGAATTGTATTTTTGAGCTGTTATTGTGGTCAAAGTGACAAGAAACTGCATGCTGAAGATAGCGTGTAGAAGAGTATACAGGTTTCTTCAAATGTTACTGAATAAAAAATAGAGCATTTCTGTCAACGGCTAAAAAAGGAGGAAAAAAATCTGTAGAGATATCACACCTCTCACCAGTAATATGGAATGTAAGAGGACTCAGATTCCATTTTGCAGGAAAAAACCCCAGGAAAATATATATAGATGATGTAAAGAAAAGGACGAGAATCAAGACAGTTTGGGCATACTTTTAAAATATGATATGGGAATTTCAATTTATGGTTTTCCATGCCCATAATCACTTTTTTTTTTTTTTTTTTTAATATTCTTGGCAGATGTTGTTTGCTACTAGATGCAATTCACTGGGTAAGAATTGGAAATTAAAATCACAAACTATCCCAAGCTACAGTGGATTTTTCCTCTAAGACACATTATTGCACATCTGAAGTTGGAACTTGCTTTTAACTGTTTTAATTACTCAAGCATGGAAAACATTGTCCATGATAACCTAATGCATTGAGAATTTATGCACTGTATCACTTAAGGCCATCAGGACTTGCACTAACTTTCATAATTTCTTTTTAGTCGCCAGAACAACATAATTCTCTGCGTAGAGACATAACAAGTAATTGAGTGGCTTTTGTTGGAAAGTGGTCAAAGAAAATGTTCTGCTGAACTCAGAAGCCTTCTGCTACTACTGCTCTCCAAAGAGCCATTAGCTGACATAAGGGACTTCCATAAGGAACATCCAACTAAGGTATTAAGCTATGTGATTGTAGATGTTTCAAATTAAACAAAAATTACTGCACATCTGGAATTAGATCTCTCAATCACATGACAGTTATTAAAGTTGTTATAGCAAATACTGCATGCTTGCAAACAGAGATTAAAAGATCCAAGTGTAATACTATTATCAACATAAAGGAAAACTCTGACCATTATGGTCATTCTTTGTCTTGGCAAGAATAAGATGGATCACGGCTATAGAGGTCTTTACCACTGAAACCACTATTCTCAAATATGTTCTATCTTACAAAATCCAATTTATATAGCCCTTTGTATGCCCTTATTCATAGTTAATATAATCTACAATCCAGTTTGAGTGATCTTTATTGAATAAATTTACACTTACGATACCTGTAAGATTAATGCTTGACAACATCGAGACTATAATGATGATGTTATATATCAATGATATAAGTTTATTTTCAACAAAATCTGACTTTGCTAACACCACTGAAGGCATTACATCTCGAAATGTTATTTCCTGAAACAACGCACTTGTCAAGCGAAAAGTAACACACCATAAAGTTAATTCTTCTTATGCCAATAAACAGAAAAAACACAGTAGGAAGTGAAAAGGTGCAGCACTACATTACTATAGGCCTATGGCACCGTGCTTATTTCTGTTACATCCGTTCTTTTGTCTGTCTGCATATAACAAAATGCTCAAATAGGCCTCTCAACAGCCTGATTATTTTCATTTTAGCCTTTCATAAATGGCTTCATATAAACATCAGATATTTTAACGTAGTAGACAAGAAATTACAGATTAATATGAACATGAGATATATGTAAATAAGTTCAAATTCTATCACCTTCATCTCATCACTGAGTAGAAATAAATGAAGATATAAATTATTCACAAAGTAAGGTGCTATTTATAGCTTTCTTTATAGGGGTCTATCAACAAAAAATGTTTTAGGTGCCTGCAATATTTTTGAGGGTTTTTCAATTGTCCATTACGCCCTATTCTCTATTGCCTTTTCATGGAAAAACCACTGTTAGATTTTTTTATTTCTTATTTGCCTTCATTCCTTCAACATCCCCTCCTTCTCTTTAACAAGCTCTCTTCTCTCAGATTCCAATTCTATTACGATTAAAGAAATGGCTAGGAAGATGACTTTCAAAGTAGCTGTCAGATAATGGCTTCTACGTTTAAAATTTAAAATACTGGCCTATGTCCTATTGACTATCTAAATCCAAAGTACTAATCCTGAAATACATTTAATTGATTATCTCACAGTTTAAAAGATTTTCAGATGATACATAGAGTCTACACAATCTTTATGACTATATACATACAATACATAGATTGACATCTACACATATTTGAGTGTGCGTATAGTAAGTATTAAATAAAAACAAAAAGCCCCAAGAGTTCCCTTTCCCAACTACCATTGGGAATACACAGACCTTAGGCAAACAAAAGGTGCCTAGTATTAGAGCTGAGGAAGCAGAGTAAATTAGTTCAGATCCACTGGGAGAGAAAGGGCATTTAGCTATTGTACCTCAGATCAATAACACAGGTAAATATAATGTAAATGAGAACATTATTAAAATATAGTTTACAGCACCAGTATCATTTCTTAACACGATACATACTCTGACACAAATGCAAATTAACTTTCAACAGAATATTACCAAAGTCTTACAGAACCCTTTGCAGTGCTTGAAGTTTTTTTGTATTTATAAAATAAAATCAAGATACATTTTCCAATGCATTATCTAACCTTAGCTTTATCCATTATTATTGATGTAAGTCATTAAAAATGCATGTAATGAACACATTAATAATGACACAATATTTCATTTTTTATTGCAACAGGCAGTGAAAGATACATTTGTCCTTTATTTAATTTCTAATGAATAAAGAATACTACTCCAGTATAGAAAAATTAATAAAGATGTAGAATGATATCACATATGAAATCTATATTTTACTATTTAATCACATAGTATAAACTAAGCCAGTATACAGATGTTCTTGTGTTATGCAAATATTACCAGGGTAGCTAAAAAGATTTTTTAAAATCACAGTATTGTTAATAATTATTTAAAAATATAGTTTTATTACTATGGTTTAAAAGCCAGACCATAGCCAGAATTCATCGTATTGACTGGGATGAAAGAGTCTGTTCTTTGCTTTTTTATTAACACAATGGTGTTTGGTCAAACAGCACTTGATTTTGAAGTAAAATACTTCAAATTGCTCTCTATGTAGAGGGAGATAATATCTGGCAGTTAGTAAAAGACAGACAAAAAGAACATAGGAGAGAGAGTGTAACACAGCAGAGAGAAAGGACATAGATCAGGCCAAGGAGAAAATAAAAGTAGAAGGAGAAAAAGGAATAATAAAAAAAAAAAACCAAAAACAAACAAAAAAGAGAGAAACCACCAATATAAAATTTCTATTTTGAGGACTACGTCCACAGACCAGAGAACTAGAAATATGCTTTTGTATTTAAAGGGTCAGATTAGTCTCATCATCGTTCTAAAAACCCAGAAAGTATAACTCAAAAGCTAGGTGGTTAGAGACCTGGTTTGCATATTACCTCTAGCCTTTGACTGCCATACTCCAAGAAGATTTTTAAAGAGGGCAAGAAGCAGCACTCTGTGTGTGTGGCAGATAAAGCCTTTTTTAATTCTTGCATAGCAAAGAAAAGCAGCAGCCTGTTTTACAAACATGTCATTTGTGAGACATAGAGTTGAACTGCATAATAAGCCCATCAAGATCACCAGAATATGAATTAAAACCTGAAAACCAAACATGCGTTCCTTACGTCACTGTAGAAATTGATCCAACTGTTGAAAACAAACGTTCTTCCTGAAATATATTTCATGCCTCATGCTGGAATTATGTCAGAAATTGCTTCAACTCTTCTCCCAGAATACAATCTGACCCTTCAGCAACGTGCTCAAACAAATCACGGCACCCATCAGGTTAGGGGGCATGTAATTACAGATGTATAGGGTCGTCTACTCAGTCTGAATAGGCAGGAGCTAGAAACTCTGTCTTGTTGCTGTTTTGAAAAGTAAAACAAGGCTTGACTATGCCTGAAGCTGTATGCAGGCTCTTCACTGTCTTTTCACGAGGAGGGCAACTCTGCTGCCAGTGTGTTTACTCTGTTTATTATAAAACACTAAGCAGCTTGGGTTGAATTGAACAAGTGAGATCAATATTGCAGACAGCTATGGAGGTTTTCTTTTGTTCTATTTTAATGACATATATGGCTATTACAAGTCAAAATATTTTTGTACACACATTCCTCCAGTTAATATGTCTGCAAAGACTTCTGTATCTCATGGCCATCATGAGCAAATCTGGCCAACTGAAGTTTTTTGCAGAATAGCATAAATAACCTATTTAGAAGTGAGCAAAAGAAGGGGAAGAAAGAGGGGGTGGGGGAGAGAGAGAGAGAGAGAATAAAGAAAAAGATGGAGGTGATCCAATAACAGAAATATTTTCAGGACTTCCAGAATGTTTAATAAGAGCGTCTTGCAATTTACATTGAGCAGTGGAAAATTCAATACAGTTTACACCTCCCAGAATTCTGGAGCTGCCAGCTCTGAAGGAATTGAGCACATAAATAATGTATTTCCTGTTATTCTTGGTCTGCAGCTGATCCCCTACTGAGCACTGAGAAAGAGTTTTAGATCCCTATAAGACAGCTGGTGCTGTCTAGCATGTTTGACTGATTTTGTGAGCAGAGAATGAAAGGCAGAAAAGGCAAAATAAGAATCTAAAACTAAAGAAAACTTGGAAGGTTACAAAGCTGTGCAAGAACACAATTAAGAATAATCTGTTCTAAAGAATCATATTATTTGAAAATGAAAAGTTTCGAGTAGATTAGATGGAAATCCAAACTTGTGCAGTTTTCTCTGCAGATAAACAGGCTCATATTCTTGGTTAATACATAATACTTTGCATTTTGATGCAAATGTCAGAAAGCTAATGACTGTAAAAGATTTAGATCACTTCAGACTGTGGACCTCAAATGTAGTGCCATTCAAGATTCAGCCACAGATTCAGAAGACTAAAGTTCAACTGTTTTTCAACACAATCTGCAGGGAATACAGGTTTTCAAACATAGGCTCTCTGGACCATATACTATACTCATGGCTTCATCTGCTCATTTCAAAGAACTGCTCAGACTGAAATTAGTAAACCCCATGCCTGTTCTCCAGCAAGCAGGCCAGCTGGAGGAAAAAACACTCCTCCAGCTGCTTTCTCATCCTTCTGCAGACCATTTATTCCCCCGCAGGAGAATTCCTCTCTCTTCGAAAAATAAACATCTTAAGCCAGAAGTATACAGTAGAGAGCATAACTCTGATTTTTCCTAATTACAAAGACAGGCCACCAACTGACAGTCATGTCAGTGTCCAAACGCCAAGAACTGGGCTGAATACATGCCTTTTCTCACAGGCTTCCTTCACTTGACTCAGTAATATGGCTAGAGATTAATGTTGAATTATGACCCTATCAATAATCATTCATAAAGTGTAAAAGCCAACATGCACACAGATGAACCTCCTGTAAGAACATTTCAAAATGAAGCTCCTTCCTTAAAATAATTCCTTTTCTGACCAGCTCGTGACTCCTCCAAAACACCAGGGGAGAAACTTTTTTATCTGTAGCCACAGGTGCGGAGACCAACAAGTCTCTGGGTCTTGACTCTCCATCTGCAAGGGCAGCAGCATGCTTTGCAAACTCATCTGGCACATTTGGGAAAGGACTGCTGTACCAAGGAACTGAACAGCCTGTGTCAGTATTTCATGTATCAGAAAAACTTGGGGGGGATATTGGGAGGGTGGTATCCCTTTACCCTTCCTTTCCTCAGCCTGTTAAGCAGCCTGGCCTATCATGTACAGATATGATAATGGTGAAGTTTCTTGGGTCCAATAAGTAAACCCCATTCAGATATTAGACTTCAACAATAACTTCTTTTACAGTGACTCAGTAAGATGATAAAGAAATTAACTCATTTCATCCCTTTAACTAACAGGTTTCAAAGATAAACCCATTGTAATTATGCCACTAAGAACAGAAGTTCCAGCAAACTCATACGACCTCTACAAAATGGCTGATTTGGCAGAAACCCTACAAAACATGTCCTAGCTTGAAAAGTAATCTCAAGAACTCAAGAAAATGAGACAGAAAACTGCTGCTTCTATTCAGCTCAGAATAGAGCTAAAATGTATAAATAGTGGTTCATGAAAGAAATATGGGGAGGAGAATTTCACTGCACCACAGATGATGAATCCTGAGCAGATAACCTTCAAAAGATGCACACATCGCTACCACAGGGAGAAAATTCCACTGGAAAGCAATTTCACACTCCTTATAGGCTACTGTAATCAACCAGAAAATGAATTAGCATAGCCCAGAGGACAAGGTACTATCAAATAGGGTCTTGATCCAGTGAAGCACTTAATCTTACGCTTGATATTAAGCGCC
This sequence comes from Phaethon lepturus, assembly GCF_000687285.1. Classification (NCBI taxonomy): domain Eukaryota; kingdom Metazoa; phylum Chordata; class Aves; order Phaethontiformes; family Phaethontidae; genus Phaethon; species Phaethon lepturus. The sequence continues at coordinate 22,945 of NW_010512724.1, forward strand.
TGAGCTGTTCCATTAAGTCACATATATGTGCAAATCAAAGTTGGCCTAGCACTAAAAATAACTGAAAAAATTTCTAGCAAGTTTTCTTTTTGCTGAATTCAGTATTTTGTTTTATTTACAGGTTGCCCATGACAATACTCTTATTTTTCACACTATCCTAGACTATTTAACATTATACCTGCATATTTCTGTCACTAGTACTTGGGCTGAATGCCATTCACAGTTCATGATGTTCAAAGTTGTTATGAAAATGTTGATCCATCATATATTATTTACAAATAATGAGGCATACCTTCTTTTCAATGACAAGTATAGTATAGGTTTTAGAATAAGGGTTCTGTTTTACATACTTTAACAAGTTTAAAATTCTCTTATATGTATATGACATTTTCTTTTTCTGCAAAAAAAAGATTTCTCTTAATAATTATGCATATTTATGAAAAGTGGCATAAATGCCATCAAAGCAATCTACACTTCGGGGTAGCTAGTCAGATTCCCGCCCCCCACCCAATAATATTCACAATATTGTACATATGCTATTGGTTAAGGTACCAAAAATGAAGCTGATTTCAGAGACAAATTATGAAAAGAAATACTCATTAATGAGCAAGACAGTCACAAACTGACAGAACAACACAAAAAAAAAGTGCGCAGGAAATAAAATTTAGAAACCTGAGAAGAAACTTTGTATTTTCATATAGATAGATAAAATGCCAAAAGTTTGAAATACGGGTAAGAGGAAAAATAAGTTCAGACAGTCCCAAAATTGGCTTAAAAATCATTAAGCTTTAATTAGTAAATTCTAACATCTGCAGTACTAAGAAAAATAACTTTAAGGTGTTATAGTACAGAGAGGTTGACCTTCCTCTATATAGAGTTAGGTTAGGCCATTTTGATTCAATCGAAGGTGATTTGAGTCTTCTGAACAATTTGATTTTGCTGTTCCAAGGGGCAGGGTCTTGACCAAAGGAAAGGTAAAATGAGAGCAGAAGTGAGAGAGGGAAAGGGAAGACGAGTCCAGGAAAGAGGACTGCAGCAGGGTGGGAAGTGAGAAGTGGTCTTGGCACTGATGCACCTGGACAAAAATACACCTACCACTAATGCAGATGATTTAGTATTACATTGCTACATAAAATTCTGGCAGTACACCTACTGGGAATTACACCTGCAAAATTACTGTGATATCAAAATATCACCATTTGCATTCAAATTCACTGTATCTGCAGACCTGTTACTTCTAATAACACAGCATTAAATAATTGCATATTTAGATACATGTATTTAGCATATGAATTGAAATAATAATACCAATATATATTTTTCATATTTATTTGCTATTACTTCATAATCTCCCTCCAAAACTGGCATTTTAAAGGATCCACAACTAAATGAGGTTGCAGACTGCTGTTCCCTTCCAAACTGAGGTTCAGAATTCACACAGATTGTAAATTAACTAAAACACTAACCTACATTACCTTACCTTATATGTCTTGAATATAGAGGGAAAGCCAAATCAGTTACAGCTGTTGTAATCTATTTCCATTTGCGGTGGGATTTCAAAGCATTATTTAAGCAACTACAGCACATACCGATCTCAGGGGTAGGATGTAAGGGTCTCTCTCAGCAGAGTACTCAGGCAAGTATTTCTCTTCACGCTTGCCAAATTTGTTAAATGTGAACTTACATGTAAACTCTAATGGCCTTATCATTTCTCACTTCACCTCAGTTCATACTTCCATAGAAGTCTGTAAGAAAAAAAAAAAATCTTTTGGATTAATCAGAATTGTATCAAACTAAATATGGCCATTCCCTTACAGGTTTGCTTTGCATATAATTGATCTAACTGAAAAGACTTTTGGACACAAAAAAAATCCTCATCATTTCATGAATTTTGTATTAACTCCTTTCTTCAAGTGAGTCAATATTAAAGCCTTTCAGATCTATGAATATTTGAAAATATGTATATTTTTAAAAAATAAGCAAGGGAAAGAAATTACTTTCCATTGTCTTCTCCCAGTAAAGTTTCACCAGAGACTCTATTAAACTCTAAAGTTATCAAAAAATCTCTCTTTTTTTTTTCCAAGAGACAATGGCACATTACTATACCTGTGTGCTTGAGTTACTGTTTTTAAAATTATTTTAAAAGAGACATATTTGAATCCTAAGGATTGTTTTGCCCTCCCCTGACATAAACCTGCAGTCCATTTAACTTTTAACAAGTAAATGATAGAATAATTTTTCATTGCTTGAAATACTGCCAGTTCACTCCTTTAGCTTATTATATCTCAGTGCTGTTGTTTTCAGATGATGAGTGTTTTAGAAAAAAAACTATCTGCTCCATTTTTAGACTGTTTGCCCATCAGAATTTTTTCCTTTGCCTAATTCAGCACATTTGGCATGCTCCACAGAGACTGAGAAAAGAGAACTTCTATCTGAATACTCAGATTTCCAGGTTTTTAAGCATCCCTCCTTAAAATTAATTGGGCTAGCTTTCATAACCCATTATTTTGGCAACCAAAGTCAAGTGGAGACATTTAGTTGCTTTCTCTGAAATCAGAATACTTTGGCAGCCCACTCCAAACAACCAGTAATGAAGGAATTAGCATTATATTTCCCACAAATAAGAATTTATTTATTGTACTACACACTGCATACTTAAAAACCTTATCTAAAAAATACATATGGAATTTACGAGAAAAGAAAAATCTCAATTTGCAGCAAAACAAACCAGAGTGTTCATCACCAAATAATTTAAAACAAATTTTATTGCAAATGAATGTTTATATCTGACAGTAGTGCACATGGACTGGTACTGAACCTGAGAAATGCCCACTTTCGGGTGTTGACACAAAAAGCCCCTTACCCAAAGTCCAGACTATTATCCATTTAAACTGAGTGCCTGTAGCTGACAGAGTGCACTCACCAGTGTCTGTAGGAGCTCACTTGTGCTATTTTCTTTAGAAGGACCAGAACTGTATGCAAGAGCGGCAGACGTTTCAGTCTAAGTCAAAATCAAATTCAGGAACATCACGGGTAGGGCAATCTCTCTTGCCCTTTTCCTCACCATTTTGCGAATAGCCATTAAAGGTATGCTACAGTATCTACAATATTGTTGCTGTTCAAGGATAAAGTGACAACACTCCAAGGAAAGAGGTAAAAATCCTAAAAGACATGAGAGTCCAGGTGCTCATCCCAATAGTTCCCGGGTCTTGTCAATATTGCACTGCCAGTGGTTGCTCGCATCTATTTTTGCTTGACCAGACACAAAAATCTCTTTCCGTTCTAAAACCTTATGAATTTTTCTGAATGTCTGCTGTGGGCAGGTTTTCTGAGGAGATACATAAATGGCCACGGTACAAAACACGACCATTGGCTAATTGATAATAAGACTATATCCACATTGCTAATTAGTGTCTGCAGACTGGTCTCACTCTAATCCAACTTCTGGCTTAAAATATATCTAAAACCTAGACCTATTCCTGACAGAATGATTGTGATTTGGAGTCTGACCATTGCAGAGATTTCACCTTTTGTTCTGGACTTTAAAATTCTGTGACAAAATTGAGCACTTTTGCTGATAGAATGGACTCTTTTGAGATGAACAAACAGATGAGGTGTTACTGGGATGACCTGATTACAGAAGGGTGGAGAGAAATTTCTTGGCTAGGATTTTAAAACAGCCAGTATTGAGTATGCCTAATCTTCTGTTATTTTACCTATGTATAATGGAAGCAGTGTTAGACCAGTGATGAGCTGTCATGAAAAACTGCATCCAAAGTGATCGAGCCTTTAAAAAGGAAACAAAAGTCGGCAATAAAAGTCTCAGTCAAAAGGTCACATAAGCGGAGCACTTACAATCCCAGAAAGAGGTTTACAGACTGTTAAGCAACAGCCAAAACATGAAAGAGAAGTCTAAAGATTCAGAGAGGAGCCCAGGAGACCTCTACCACTGATTTTTGCTGCTAAGACAATGGCATCAGAGTGGCAGCTTCAGAAAAACTGTTATAGTCAGTAATCATGGATACCCTGGAAAAAAACAGGGATAAGCAAGAAACAATTTGCTGAACTCAACTCTGATTTTGTCTCTGAACATGAAGAGACAGAGAAGTCTCCTCTGCAGCTCAGAACAGCCAAAGGAATGAGCTTGAAGAGCAGGTGAGGAGGGCCTTGAAAACATTTTAGGATTTCACCTGTCCTTAAACTGTTAAACACACTTGCGCAATGTTTTCATGCTGAATTGCCTTGCAGAAACAGAAATTAAAAAGAAAGAAATAAGCAGAACAACTGTTCAGCTGATTACTGACTGATATGTTTTCTCTTTTCCTTTCTACAATTTCAGTTTCTCCTTAATAGATAGATGAAATATAGCCACAAATTCTAGAAATAATTCACATGGCACCGAGAGACCATGTATATTGCTGCACTGACCACGTGATATGAGATTAATAGTTTGTAAAAAGTGTTGTTTTCCATGTTTTGAAAACCAGACAGAAAACCCCTTGATCTATAGGATCATGCATTTTTTTAAAAAGACAAATAGTGAAATTACGTACAAAATTAAAATACAATATTAAGACCACAGAAACCCACTGTCAATAGAAGGGATGATAAATTCTAAGGTGATACGAGCTGCTTCTTATTAATAAAATGCCCCAAAAAGGAAGGGGAAATAATCTTCTACAATGATACTGGAAATTTTTGGAGCATGCTAACAAAAAGTAGTGGAAGCAATGGAGAGGACCCAGTACTACTGTGTAGACTCACTAATTTAGAAATAAAGGCAGGCTTTCCGTTGGAACATTTTTATTTGTTACAATAAAACATGTTTAATCTGAACCTTTACCGTCAAGGTCTTGTTTCTTTGTTTTTAACTAAAACTCGGCAAACTTATTGGATGAGTATTCACAACCTGCCTCATCCACTTTATGAAAACTCAGACGTACAGGAAAATTAGAGCAAGGCAGAAGTCCAACTGCTCAAAAACAGTGGGGAGAGAAATGAAACAGGATGTGCTTATTTCTTATTCAGCACTCTCAGCATTAAGCTTCCTCATAAAAAATCTCCCAGTCTATGAATGCAAAAGGAACACAAGTAACACAGTCTGAAGAAAGTACCCCTAGAATAATATGTTGAATGACTGTATATAATTTATGTCCTTCACTGAATCAGCATAGAAAAAGGTTATCTGAGCAATTTGAGAATTAATTCCAGGAGATTAAATAAAGTTGTTTCTGTAAAAAAGTGTAAGCAAAATTCTAAATGGATCTATATTCCTGTGTCATTGCTTGACAGGGGTTCTCAGGCTACTTTGTAAGCTAAGCTGAACTCCTCCATTCTTTTGTTAAGGAAAAAAAAAGAGAGAAAAAAAAGTAAATATATTTTGATATTTTCCCTTGTTATCAAGTTCTGATGGCAGTTGTTATAATTGGTGTGTTTAGTCATCCAGGTGTTCTAATAATATATCTCAAGACATTGAAAGTTATTATTTTCCATGTTAAACTTGAGTGGGGATTACTTTTGTTTTTTTAATTCCAGGGGTTTTTTCCCCATTATGGTTAAACATAATTTTATAATTTTTTTTAATGAGTGATTTCCTTTCCCCTCTATGAAAAATAAAATTACCAAAAAAAGTTAGCTGAATCTACAAGCTGGTTGCTGAAAAATAAAGATGTTAAGACTCATAATAAAATAATGCAATTCAATAGTAAAATTGTTACTCAAAAAATTCTTATGTGAATATACCTTTGAAAGAAGTAAATACAGTTTTCTCACATGAATAAGATTTTAAAGTTATATTATTTTTGATCTCTGATTTATCCTTCTGTAAAGTTTTCATAATTTCATTGAAAATTATATCCTTTGATAAAATGCTTCAAAAGCTTATAGCAACATTTCCACATTCTATTTAATTCTCTGATTTCTTCATAGCAATTTCTGTTGAGGTAAATTATATTCCTAGTGAACCACACAGGCTTAATCTTTAATATCTTTAAGCTTTTTCAATAATGTTATACTTAGAATGACATATTTGAGAAAATATTAGAACAGAGCACCATAAGAAATCTCATTCCATATGAAGAAACAGTAAGACAACATGGATTTGTTCGTGCTTGGCTCCTGAACAACATTTTTGTAAGTATTTAATACCATGTTGCGAAACCAAAGTGAGATTACAAACCTTACTGTTATGGAAATTGCCATTAAATTTTCTATTTTCTTCACTGAGAAAGTCTTATCAAACAAAAATACATGGCATGTAAGGCAGATATCTTTATTTCCCCTGTTGCTTGAATATGACTATCCAAAGCTGAAAAGCAACTCCCATTGTGCACTGAACGCAAATCCTTATCAAGAAGTCTGGAATACAAACCATATCCAGTGATAGAAAAGAAGATGTCCACAGAATCTCAAATACCAGTGTGCATTACTAACTAAAATGCACAGAAATAGAGTCTAAGGATCTTGATTATGAAACTGAACCTTATTTTTCTGGTTGTTGCACAAGGAACAATAAAGCTTGACAAACATAGACTTTTAAAGTCAATGTTCACATTGTAGTGAAGCACCTAAGCACCCTACTTGCAGCTTCATCATAAGGGAACATCAGTGGTAGTGTGACAACATAGTAGAGCAGACCTATGTTTTGGGAAACAATCTACCATAAATCCAGTTGCTAACAGATTTCTTTTTAGGCTGCTCTAGGTTATATCACAGAGCATTTTTCCAATGTCAGTATGTAGCATAAGAACTGGGAAGAATATACCTAACTTCGAATCACCTTCTTTCCTTGCCCCTCTGTTGCACTAAGTGCAGGCAAGCTCTTTATCTGAGCCCAAAGCCCTTTGGACAGTCTCAGCTCAACAAACAGATATGATATATGGCTACTCGCACTCCTCCTCATCTGTTGCTATGGCATTTTGCCTGCTCACAAGGTGACTGGACAATTTTGCTATGAAAGTTTGCATCAAAGATCAAAAGCTCTCCTGTGGCGCAGTACTGCCTCTGCCATCTGTTTTGCATGACATTTGACAGATCTGGGGAAGAATGGATGAGAAGGCAATACCATGTCATGCTCTTACCTATTTTTCCTCACTAGCTGACATTTTGTCCCACCTTTCTTCCACCTGTTACTTGGAAAAATGTGGAGAAAAAACAAACTTTGAAATAGAAAAAACAACCAGCCTCCTTCAGATTAGACTTCAATCTGTAACTGAAGAAACTCATAATAGTCGCTAAACAGAGACTAATAGATAGTTTCACACATGTAATGGCTACAAGCACCCTTCAGGAAGCAATAGAAAAAAAACTTACCAAAAATCTTACCTAAAAGGTTTTATATAATAACAGTATACAGTGAGTTTTGCACTGGTATCCTGTTGCTAACGCATACTAAACAACGTTAAACAGTCATGCAGAAAAAAATAATTTAGAACAGAAAGCAATAAGAAATCTTTCTGAAAGAAAAGTTTTGGGGGAAAAGTGGAAAAGATTCAGCAGCAGCTTCTTATAATCAGATTTTCCGGGAGACACGGTTGCAACATTTTTCTTTAAAAGAATTTTTAAGAAGAGTGAATGAATGGCAGAAGATTAAACTAAATTAAATGAGAATTTACTGAGAATGTGTCAGTCAACTCTAACTTCAGGCATGTAAGCAGTTGTAAAATGTTTGCTCCTTATCCATTACTGTAGAAAGGCAGGAGGAAGGAAGAAGATACTACCCTTCATTAAAAGATGGAAACCGAGTTGACTAAGTTGCAACAAGTTTTCCAATATTCTAGTTTCTGCTTCTTACTGGGTATGACAAAAACCCACAGAATTCTTTCCCAGCCTCACAGCTCTTTTAAGAAAGTTTTTCTGCTATATTAGAGACAAAGTAAGTATGAGCATCTGCATAATATCTCATTTGCCTTTATATAAGAACATTACAAAGACATCCAATGCAATTTTGAAAGCCTTCAATAACAACCGCGATTTCTGACTATACTCCAAACCATAACCTCAATGAAAATTTCCATTTATCATCCCTGACCATTTCAGATTCTCAAATGTTCTCACTTTAGGGACTGAAATATTTTTCTCATCATCGGCAGTCACATATTTCCACTTCGCTGTGCGGAAGAGTTCTTACACTACCAAAGGATGCACCTGTAAATCAGAGTACAGAGATATTTCTTGGGTCAAGATGAATTGTTATTGCAATGCAGCAGTTCCCAGCAATGTTCAAGAGAACAGATATTATGATGAAGTTGATATAGCTAGTCCTCCAAAGAACAGCCTCATTTCTAAATTATTTGCACAGGTTAATTTTTTCTCACCATACTGTTATGCATTTGAATTGTTTTGCCCTCATTTATAGCAGTACACATTATGGCTGAGATTTTCAAAGCCATGAATCCCTTAGGTGGCTTTGAAGATCTAAACCTAATCTTTTAGTTTATGCTCATTTATAGTGGATTTGCAAAGGAAGATGCTCTTTCATTCCAGCAAAGAGCTTATGGAAATTAGTTTTCATTATCAGATGCCCATCCTTCAGTATCGTCATTAATTAGCAGACTAGATACTGTAAAAAATGTCTTTAGTTTGTAATTATAATGGGCAAAAATAAAGACAGGTTTTCTTTGCTGTAAGAGGTTGCAGAAATTACATAAACAATTCATTTACTGCAGAATATTTCTGGTGGTACAACAGCTTATTTTATATTAATATGATAATGAACATAAGATATTTGATCAATATTTTTACATGAAAAAGCTGTAGCACATTTCATGTTAAACCAATGCTGTGAAATATTTTGTAATGTATATTGAGAAATGCAGAGTGACCCACGCTGTGAAAAGAGTTGTTGCATATTGTTTCTGAGCATTACAACATTAAAATCACAAGACTTCTTTAAAGGAAAGATCCTGTTCTTGTTTTTTTAGCAGGTCCAGGAATGAATGGATGAGAAACCAGCTTGCAGTAAAAGTAGAGCTGCTCAGTGTCACCTAAAAAGACCTCCTTAGCTTGAGATTGTCATGGGCAAAGATTTGTTTCTAAAATCAAATCTGGCAATGTCTCCTTGAGCTATTTTCTAAAAAACACCATTGGAAACCTCTGTCCAACCCACTGACTCCCACTTCCAAAACAACATTTTACAGTCTCCTCCAAGAACCTTATCTGTCTTTCAAGTCTTCTGTTATTCACCACCTTAAATACTGTTCTCCTATACTTTAACACTGTATCAGAAATGGTAGTATATAAAAAATTGATAAATCAGGTCTCCTATATTGCTATCATATATAAAAAAATTTACCCTATTATTGCTCTTCTAAAGAGATCATTAAAAGGGAACATTGAATTAGTCTGACAATCTACATTGGGATCAAATGTATCCCTTTTTTTTTCCCTCTCTTTTACTCTAGATTTAGCCATCACATCCATCAAAATGCAACTTTTCGTAGTACTGAAGTCATACTAAAGAGATAGATAGAGCATTCTCATTCAAGTCTATTTTTTTTTATATTGGGCCCATGTTTCTTTTTGCCGGTCATTAAAGTGGCATTGACAGATCTATTAAAAATTCTGTCTTGTGGATTTATGATTTCATGTGCATGAAATCTCATGATTTCTTTTTTTTTGCAGCAGAGATTATCCAGGCCTCCCAATTTCAGTACAGAATATAAGTTAAATTTTGATCCCACTTTGGATAGAAAGTTCTATTATCATTCTCATATGGTATCTACTACTAGCCTCAAACACATGATCACCAGCCTTATCAGAAACTAAGTATTTATATAATTTTTGGAACACACTCAAATTCTCCTTAATTACTAACCTATATAAGGGATCAATATATCCCTTCTGTTTTCTTTTCTTGCTGGTGTTTTCCCCAAAATACAAAACCTTTTGGTGTTTTCCCCAAATACTTTCTCCTGCTTCTTGACATTTGGTTAAATAGCAAAAATGATTATTAATCACATAGCTCACAATTCCCACAATACAAAGAATAGAGATAAAAAGACTATTTTAAACAGGTAAAAACGTAGTCTTGTAACTTTAATACAATAGATTTGCTGATCCCAGAAAGGAAAGGTGTCTTTCTTTGCTTTGTCACACAGTGTTCATTTACATTAAGTATATAAGAAAGGCAAATCTCCTTATGGGATGCAGCTGGTGCAAGTTCCAGGTGTCAGATTAGCAACCTCTCTGTGCTTATGCAGTATTAACTGATATCCATTGGTTGTGACCTGCTAGTTGGGGTCTGAGGGATAACCCATTCCTTAAATAAGGCAAACCGCAAAGCAGCCTGCAGAAGTGCACATACAGTCCCATATCCCCCCACACTGCCTTACTTCTCCTGTTGGCCTGTGGAGACCACAGGCTCTTCATCCTTTCTAAACAGTTACTTTTATATCTACTCTAATCTACAGTGTGTCTCAGAGAGAATTGTTTCTGAAGTTGTCTGTTCCTACTGCTGACATGCATCGTTTAAGCTTGTTCCAGTTAGTGACCCTCTCTATCCTTCCTCCTTCCTTTGAAGCTTCAAATCTTGCTACTTCACCTCTGAAATGTTCTCATTTCACACTTTTCATCAGTCAAGATTTTCCTGTAATTGGTTTTCATTGATATGAAATATCATGAGTATGCATGGTATTTTAACGATGAAGTTTCATCTTGGATACACCAAAGAGAAAGTCAGAAGTTATCCCAGAATAATGGAGTGGTACGAAAGTGAAAAGGAGATTTGGTCTATCATGAAACTTTGAATAGTTCAAGAAATAAAAGGAAAGAAGAAGATGGGGAAACAACTGACTTCAGAAATAAATGTTTACACTAATGCCTGTGGAAAATACTAACTTAAAAAAATCAGATAGTCTTAAGCCTTTTGGGTAATTGGACCCCATGTTTGCATACTGTAAATCTAAACTTGACTCCAATCCCTAGAAAATACAACACAGTTGAAGAAATATGGCAAGCTGATGATACGGTTTTAGTTGCTCATATCCACTATAAGTGTACACAATCTTGGAAAGTAGGAATCGCTACCAATTTCACACAACGTCTCAACATTTATGAAAATGGAAGGGAACAGCTCTTTTGTTAGGGAGCTTTTAGCAGGTGAATACAAAATTCAGTGGCAATATAACAACATAAATGAATTTTTTAAAAAACATTTAGTAAAGATAAAAATAAAAAAAGCAGTGGTTAAGAGGAAAAAAATCAGAAAGAACAGCATTAAAATAATTAGGTCATGTAAATGTCTTAACAGTTTCAGTCTGTTAAAATATCTGTCTAAATCAGACAGTATATCCTTATTGTATTGCATTATCCTTGACAGGTAGATGTAAGAAGACATACAAAAACTAAGCCTAACTCTAAATGACAGTGCAAAATCGATAATATAGTCAATACAGCTACAGGGTACATGAAATTATCTGAGTATATTAGTTAAATGTGAATCTACATATGGAAGTGTGTCGGGGAGAAAATGAGCGTAAATAGTTTCATGCTGATATACATGCCTGCGTAACGCAGAGAAATTGAGAATTATGCTGAATTCCAAACAACCAAGAAGATGAAACACCACAGAGAAACAATTTGCTTATGCCAACGTCAGCTAACACATACATGAGCAGTTTGAAATAACTACGAAAAGACACATCATTACCATTTCTGTTTCCCGAGGCAAGTAATGTGATTTAGAAATGTTTAAATTTTTTCCATTAATCTTGCTGTAGAAGAGAGAAAAAGTAAACACACTATTTTATAGTGTTTTGTAGTTATCATTAAACTCAGGGAGATTACAACATTCACTTGCTTATGCTTTGTCCCTACACTTCCGTGCAACGACTCTCATTTTTGTACCAAGACTCAAATTTTCCCTTTCCCCTCCCTGCTGACCACCCTACTGACAGTAAAGGTTTTCCACCTTTTCAGCCACATGAGCTGAGCTTCAATCATATAACACTTTACAGACTTCACTGGTGTTGCAGTGACTGTAAAAAACAAACCACATGCATGAATAGATGTGAATGTGCCTCCAGCCTGAACCCCCTCCATCCCTGAGGAGGTGAGCCTCCAGCTCACATCATTCACAGCCATTTGGCCATTGCCCTTCTTTTTCAAGAAAAGGCAACAGGCCAGCTGGAAGGCTCTCAGGGTTGGGATCTAGCCTACTGGCTGGCAATAGGACACGTATATGTAGGTTATATTTTGGATAGAGGCATTCTTCAACCCTCCCATTGGAACAGTGATACATGAACATATTCCAGATTTGTTGGAGCCAAGAGCAGGAGCATGGCGCTCTGTACATTAGCAATTGAACCTTCAACTGGGAGGGCAAAATCCAGAGTTCTGATCATGGAGCCAAGTCTAACTCTGTGTTTTACATTGAACTGCCACTGGCTCCTCTTATTCTGAAAAATTACACTGAAAGTCAGTCATATTCAAATGTCTTCAAGGACTTTATATTTGCTGCAAAAGCCTGCTAAATGGTCTTGCTCATGGCTATGGCTGTATCTCAGTTTTCAAGTGGTGACATTTACAGTGATTGATAAACAATCACGAATAAGAAGAGGCATCTACTACCCATCAGAGTTTTTTTCTGTGGGCAATAAGAACAATTTAATAAGTCTTAATGCACTCTGTTTTTTGTTTTTATTTCCATTACTAACACAGGGCACACTAATTTACTACACCAGAGCTGAAAAATCTGTTTGCAGGTGCCACAAACACTGCGGTGAAGTCAGGAGAGAAACTACAAGGTCTACAGAAGTTGCTATTCACAATGCTTCAAGCAGCAAGTAGAGGAAGAGGTAGTTCAGCCCATTACAGACCTTTTAGAGCTAAACAAAATGCAACAATAGAAACTATACTTCAGAGGATAAATGTGAACTGTCACGGATGATGGGCTGGATGAAGCAACAGCTTTTTTTTCCATCTATAAATTTGGTAATAACCACAACGAGGACAAAAAAAAAAGCTAGAGGCAAGGCTTAAGTACTATGTGGCTCATTCGTGAAACTGGATTGCTGTGATAGACACATTAAGAGATGCACAGAGATGCACTTTGTCTCCCTCCTGTTGCCTCTGTTTTGGGCAGACTGATACAGACTAGCTTCAGGAAGTAAATGTGCAAGTTAATTTTGAAGAATCAATTACTAACTCGGAGCTGCAATGTAGCACAAAAGTCGGAACAAAACTCCGCTTCCCAGACAAAAATGTACGTACCTAACGCTATTTCATAGTTCAGCAACACTTGAAACATTTTGATTATTTAGAAAATCTTTAAAGTCTGCACTGGAATTGATATTTTCATGAACCAATACAACTGACATAATAAATATTTGCATATTTATATTGTAATTAATGAACTATACTCCTGAAAAATGAAAAAGCCATTAAAGAACGGATATTTGCTGGTTGAGAAACTTACCTTTGTTAAAGCAGTAGACCAATGAACTGGATGATCTAGCAAAAAAATAAATATAGAAGTCTCACCTATGTTAGATGAACATTTGGCACCGATCTAAAGAATATAAAAAGTGATTTCAACTTTCTCCTGCCTCTGCTTTTTTCAGCACAAATCATTCCATTTTGAAGATTCCATCATGTAGTATAGTACAGTGACATTTCCATGAGAAGATAAATAAAACCTGAATGAACGTAAATGTTGTTGCACCTCACTTTTCTTGTCACAGGCACTAAAATAATAATCTGATAGATCATATTTAAGTATAGGTAACAACAAACTGTGCTAACTTATGGGAAAAGACAACACATATTCAGGCAGGGGAAATTAGAAGTTATGCAGAGTAATACTCTAAAAAGAAGTACTATTGATGCCATCACTATATAATATGTCAAACCTGTCATTATAGGGAAGTCTCAAAGCCATATGTATTAAACAGAAATTCAACCTACAGTTTAAAAAAAAAAAACGCAGTTTTGTAAGAATTGTAAGTCTTAGTTCTTAGGACACCAAAACAAAGCAATCTATAGTACATCATAGAAATCTCATGAAGAATGCCTACTAGGTTATCTAATGCAAAGAATTACCTGCTACTTTTTTACTGAGTGCTTTGTCCATTTAATAAATAATTAAATGACTGGACTTCCAACTGAAAATTCTCTCTTACCAGTATTTCTGGCCCTTACTTTTAACTTGATGCATTGACTTTTTTTTTTCTTTCCTTTTTTTTTTTTTTTTTTTTTTAAATCCTGACCACAAGCAGTGGTTGCGCATATATGGAGAAAAGCCTTCTACGTTTTAATTCCTGATCTCATGGACTCAGAAGAACATTGTGCACAAATGTGTCCACAGAACCATTTGCAGAGTGGAAGCTTGAACACCCACTTGCTTCATAATTTCTGCAAGTATGCATGCATATCTTGTGGAGTCAGAAATACCTTTTTCTCAGCTACAAGAAAAATCAGAAAAAAAACCTGAAAAACTTCAGTCAGAGACTACTGAATCCACTGCTTTCGACAGCATTGGTCAGGCTTTGTATTACATTGTTTTTCCTCCTACTTTATGCAATAATGATTTATGACCTCTTGCTCAGTGAACTTCTTAAAAATATAACTGAAATACCTCACTTTGCTCCTCACACTCAGTACAAACTTTGCTTTAGGCACATTGACAAATCTTTGCCTTTTTGTTCATGTGGAGAGATAGAATACTCATAAAATACAAATTCATATTCAAGAATACATAATTCATCTTGAAGAATAGAGGCATATGGAAAAGTGATGCATCAGTATTTTAAGCTGGTTTTGTAGAGGATCTGATACAACACCCATGAAATCTTTCTGTGGTCTTAAACAAGTATTAGATTAAGTTATTTGGAGTCTGTGTATGCAGACTGCCATAGCTATTCTATCATGAGGAAGAACATCTAAGTGTTAATGCATAATAACATTAGCATCAAAAAAGAGTGAAAAGCATACACAAGGACCTCCAATTTGTTAGAAAACTCATTACTAAATGTTAATTAGCATTTGCTCCTGAGGCTTAGTGTTACACTAAATTAATAGTGTCACAGTTTCTATAGTCAACAGATTCCCTTAAATTATTACATAAAAGATTAAAACCCACAATACAGCAACAATAGGAATCACATTTAATCACATGAAGAAAAAGATTCTGTCTTTAATGTCTTTATTTTGTACCTTAAGAGCCTACATGATATCCCAAAGCATAGTCTAAACATCTTGTTATTTCAGGGGTTAGCATCAACGTATATGGACAGCTGCATGGATGTGTAAATATAACAATTTGAGAATACTAAGTATATAAATATTAAGATAGCTCTGACACAGAATAAAAGCCCATGATGTACAATACTCTAACTCATTAAAGACAACTTGATTAACCATTGATTTCAGTCGTATGGCACTATGCACTTTAGGATCATCCAGGAAATTTTCAGGAAAGGACTCTTCCATGTAAGGGGGGAAAAAAGATTTTCCACCTTGCTGGTGGTGTTCTTGGGTTGGGTGCATGACTAGAGAATTTGCAAAGCTAGAGCATTTGCACGGAAAAAGAAAGGAGATGATGGCAACATCCAGGAATTAGACTGAAACATTCAGGCAGTCTCAGTGAAGAGATGCCACAACTCAATTCCAATCCAGTGATGTTGATGCTGCTTTGGGGGAACTTCCCAAATACACTTACCAGAACTCTCAGAGACTCACAGGGAAGCCTCCTCATTCAGCCTGTCTCCCACTGTCCTGCTGCATGCCAGGGATATGCCAGCAGACTCTTCTCACTAGAATGCATTCCTTCCAAAGCAGATCCCCTGCTACTTTTCCAGCTCCAAAGCTACATTAGCTTAATAAAGAAATACCCCTTGCTCTCCTCAGTATCAGGGTGCTGGTCTATCGATCACTGCTGCCTCCAATTTATCAATAGTTTGCAAACTTCACCAAAATTACTGCAAGTGCTTTACAAGTAGGTAAAGAGTAAAGTATTTGAGCTAGAAAGAGCTAAAAAAAAAAAAAAAGGCATTGCAATAGGAATATACGTTGTAACAAAACAATTAGCAGTTTTAGAGAGATTTTGTACAGAAATGACTTTAAAATGTCATTATCAATATATTTGCTCCAAGAATAATTTAATTAGCTGTCTGGGAGCTAGGATTCCATTGCCAAGCAATGGAATCGGGAAAACTACTGTGACTAGAGGTGATTGCAACTGGGGGACAAATTAATCCTTATACATTTATTTTCTTTCTCTGGTATTTCCATCAAATGCAAACCTTTTCAGAGACACTGCCCTTTTGAGGATTTCCTGTGATTTTTAGACTGTATTCTTATCAAGATCTTAAATCCACAGAGCTTGGGAAGTACTGACATTCCTATGGCACAAATAACTAAAATCTGATCATACCTACAGGGATGGTCAAAGGGACACTTGAGGTACAGTTTAAAATGCAAGCAAAGTATTTATCCCTTGTGAAAAAAAGACTGAGGTACTGCCTGCCACAATTTCAAGTATAATTTATGTGCATAAGTTTTATTTCAGACTAATACGTACACTGGCACTGAAAATCACAACTTACTTTCCTGGACATATATTGATTGTGATTCCATGATTCACTATCTGCTTTTCATGAGCACAGACATAAGAGTAATCAAATGACTCTGAGCTTAACACAAGTTTGGAAGGAGCTACCTCCAGCTGCAGTTTTGGAGGTGCCCATGACAGCTACCCTCCATTCTGCCTGTGCCCCTCTCCAGCCTCTCCCACTGTCTGTATCCAACATGTGGGAACTTTATACTTCATCTTGAAAGGACTTTCAGGTTTTGCCACTGTCAGCTGAGTAAGACCTTTCTTTCATACCATGCACCATGCTTCATTGCATGAGATCCACTTTTTATTATCACTTAAAAAATATTTCAGTCTTTTTAATTTTGACTATACAGATTCATATCCTCCAGGTACAGACACAATGGTGATCCTTAATAAACGTATCTCATCTTCCACTAGTAGAAGTTACATAAATTGAGTTAAGGTGACTTTGAGCTAAGCTCTGGGTAATTCTAAATGCCCGGTTCCTACTGAGTTGAAATCTCATATGATCTGGCCCATTACATACTACAAATTTAATTTTAGTCCAATTTAATTCTAAACTAGTTGCCAGAGGAATGAAGTTTTCTCTGCAAAGTCATTCAATCAATTCACATTCTGCTCACCCCCAAGTAGACATCCACAATCATATCTGGGAAAAAGAAATCCCTTTTTCTGATGGTTCTGATGCTTTCATTTTGCTCATTGATGGGATTATTCTGGCTACAGTGTCATGCTTTGGCTTACATTCCTTTTCTCTAGAAAAATTAAGTTCTAGTTTTCTCACCTTATTTAGGAAAGAGCTGTTAAAAAAGTGTGTCATAACAATGTTGATAACAATAAAAACATTGGGAGTACCTGAAATCATATTTCAATCTCTAAAAAGCCAAAAAGAAGGTAACATTTTGTACAACGGAACAGGCTAGGCAATGTCAGGTGATCTGAGAGTAAATAAAAAACAACCACTCTGAGGTTATCACTAACCTTCAGATCTTCTTGTTTAGACATATATCTGATTTTAGGGGGAGGGGAAAGTAATTTAGGTCTCCAGAGACCTGCATTTAATTAGTTTTAAATCAATTTCTACACCCAATGCCTCAGAGGGTGATTTCATCTTTAAATACATCTAATTGGATGTGTTTTAATTGAGAAAGCCTACAACATGCATAATAGAACTACCAGGAGTTAAAGAACAGGTTTATATTTTAATGTGTTTATATATAGCTTAAAATTCGGTAAACGGGGTTTCACTCTCTGCTGGAGTAAATTGGTGAAACCCGATTAACTTCAAAGAGACTGTTCACAGTGTGTAGCATATATGAAACTCCTGAATGATTAGTGTCTAAGGACACCTGCAAACATCATTATATTGTCAATGAAAAGAAAATATTTCATACTCCTTTTGCAATACCTCTGAAAAGTTCAACTGGATAGTGGGAGTGGAGGGGAAATTGCTTTGCTGTTTCTTCATTTGACTGAATTACTAATCTTGAAAAAAATTATTAATTTTGAATTAAAATATTAAATTCTGATAAAAATATATATTTAGTTGAGCAGAGGAAATAAATTGCATTTGCTAAACTGCATGCCTCCACCCCGTTAATTCTATATGAAAATATTTTCAAGTACTGATAACACTAAGTATTCCAAGTGAAACTAGGCTTCCGCAATACAAATTTTACCACCTGAAATTTTTTCTGCATTTAAGCGGTTCATTAAATGGTGCATCAAACTTCCAAAAACTGTATGCACATGAGACCTTTCGATGTCACTCCATGTAAAAAAAGGTTTGTAAGATGTAGGCCCAGATTAGTACTTCATTAATTACATAAGTCAAGTAGGCATATTTTTCTTCCTATCCTCAGACTTTTCTACCTTACTCATTAGATTGAACCTTCCTTTGGAATAATTTGAAAGAACTAAAACACATTACTGAAAAGTTAGCGTTGGTGATTTTGCAACTAGATTTTTATGAACAAATATACAAATATTTTAATTTAAAGTGTGAATACTGCAAATACCCATTCAAGGTAAAATAACTTGTATTCAAATTAAAAATTACTTCTCAAAAAGATTATCAATAGGTTGTTTTACCACTTTATAATACAGTCTAACACTCAAAATGTCTCTAAATACATTTTCTGTCAACTCCACTTTTCAGCATTCACATTGGGTTATAACCTTCTTATAGAAATATCATTTGTACAGAGAAATAGACCCGAGGTAGGGATGTTAACTGGGTACAAATGTTTACTTGAGTGCAGAGGTGTGTGCCCTTCTGCTGCAACAAAATTAGAAGTTATGTCCAAAAATGTGATTACTCATCTGCACACCTACCTCCTTTTTCATTGTGAGCATCTCTAAAGAATTTATTTTGAGTACATATTGTTTTATACACTCTAGAAATAAATAACTTCATCCATTGGATTAAAATAACTACCCAATCAGCATAATGTTGGGACTGTAGATTTGGATGAAAAAACAAACAAAACCCAGGAAGCCTTTCCTCCCAAACCATTCACTAATTTGTGACTTTCCAACACGTGTCTCCATTTTCTCTCATGCAATCTTTCTAATTTTACAATGTTTTAACTGGAAAAGGATAAGAACCAAGTTAATAGCTGTTCTCTATAGATATATCAATATTGTCTATCAATGAGACATCTAAAAAAATAAAAATGAAATTATAATAAATACTAAAACACAATTTCTTGTATATATTAAAATTTCCCAATAATAAAGTTACCTTTTCTTGGATTTAAAGTGTTTTTCTAAATAGAAACAGAACAGCTGCCTTTCTATCAGGGACATGTAAATCTTTTTAATTACCTGATTATATTTGCTTTCCTGATTATATGCTTTGATTTCTGATTTGTATGCCTAGTTATATAACGAAGTTTGGAGTAAATTTTAATTCCGCAACCAATCTTTGCTGATGCCAATAAGCTTTGTAAAATGAGCTTTTATGTATAATTAGAAAGATCAATTATTGACAAATCTAAAATGCTTTATAATAACTTTCAGAAAAACCAAGACAGTGGACTACACAGAGTACAACACAGAAACATGGTAGAGCTCCTTGAGCAAGTCTTTATGTCTACACAGCACATGCAGAAATACTTCCAAAGGGTAACACAGTTACTTCAGCATGGTTTTGCATATTTCTTATGGTGTTCTTCTGCAGTATGCATAGAAAATCTCAGGGAATTGTCTGAATACTACAGAAAAGGTATGCAAAGTGTTTCTGACTCCCTTTTATGCACAGGAAAACAACGAAAGCCTAATACAAAAATAAATCAAGCCCAAAGATATTGCATAATGACTCCCTGCCAATGCACAGTGATTGCCCTACTTGTCCCAAGGGGAAACCCTTTCCTAAAACTTGCAGTATTAGAATCCATCTGCTGCTCTGTCAATTCAAAGCATCTACCCAAGCTCTATGAGTCTAGCATGAGTGTACAGAAAGTAGTCTAACCATGACAGCTTTGGATATTCGTCCTAACTGGTTTACACCCCCAGAGAAGAACGCTAACACTCAGAACAACCATGCAAGCAACTTGAGAGAATATCCCTGTACATTAGGAGAATGAACTACTCAATTGGCAGCAAAAATTATATTGTCTTGTTCAAAAGATAAGAGTCTCCTCGAGAGAAAATTAGACTAAGTGGAGCTACATAGATGCTTGTAGTCTCTGTGTTATTATATTTAAAGTTAACACAGGTATTCTTAAATATACACCAAAATCTGCAGCACAACATATCTTCAGCTGCTTTAAAGATGCTGTTTCATTAGAACTAGGCAGCTCCAATTACTACAATTTGGCATGCTGATTAACACAAAGGAACAACAGAAGCAACCCTTACTGATTTCCCTGAAGGAGAATTATACATTGCAAAAATATCCGTGTCAGGCAGGAAGACGTGCAGTTGTTATACAGTAGCTTGGAGTTCACTTTAAAACCCAAAGTAATGGCAAAAAAATTGGGGAACTAACGCATAAAGGACAAAAAAAGTATCAAGGACCAGTTACTGGCATCAGCTTTGTGAAGAACTTCATTGAACATAAGATCATAATCTTAATTATTAGGATGAAAACTGCCCTGATGAGGACATCTACAGCTCATCTAAGTACACCAACAAAGATGAAATGAGAAAAATCAGAACAAAGGTCTTAAAAAATTGCACAAACTACAGCAGCAGTAAAATTTAAATGGCAGATTCTGTTGGAACGGATGTGTTTTTCCATCTATAAATATTCCAGAAACCTTGCAGGGAAACAGAGGAATTTAAATAACTTGTCAGTTTGGGGAAGATAAATAAACAATAGCTGATTATCTCCAGTTATCCTTTTACTTCTAAGCACACTTCTATGACATATTTTATGCCATAATGTAAAAATGGATGTGAGTCTATAGTACGTAATGCATGGGAGTAGAATCTCTTCGTACTCTTAGTGCACTGCACACTAAGGCACTCACACAGGCATAAATATTCTAGACTTGTGCCCAGTGATGCTACATCTTCCTGCTGGAAACACCTAATAAAAGTTTGAGTTATTCAGAGTAAATCTGGCCAAGTGGTGTGACACGGAAGCACACCATTGCCGTATTTTTGAATAGTGGCAGTTGTGAATACTTTTCATCCCACTTTTCTTTGGCTAAGTATCCTTTAATTCTCTGATTAGATTCACTAGATTTCTGTGAACGTCACTGAATAAATCAGAACACCAGACAACATTCTTTAAATTTCTGCCACAAAATTAACTGTCAATACTGAGTAGCAGGTAACACCTTGTAGTAAAATAGACAGATGGCCAGTTAATCTTAGGCCTTGGCAAAAACCAAAAGAGAATATTACTGAATATTAAAATAAATGAATACATCAAATACAGTCTGTCTTAGTTTGGATGTGGAAATGAAAATCCATTCATGTTATTCTTGTCCACATATCATATTACACCAAAAAAAAATTTCCCAGGGAAGAATTCTTGCTAGCCAGAATTAAACTGTTCATATTGTTTCAGTAATTACCAGGTAGGATTGATAAAAATATTAAAAAGAGGGTGATACTTTAAAGAGAGTCCTCTTCTAAAATTAAATATTCTCTAAAAATTTACTGACATGCTATAAACTATAAAACTAGACTTAATTTCATTTCCAAGAAATCTTGAGAGAAAAAGGATCTGTGATACAAAAGAGACAATATTTGTAAAAACTGAAAACAAAGTAGTGATTTCATACTTTTGTTTACATGAAATGAGTTCTCAATTCATGGAAATGTTGATTAAAAATGTCAAAATGGAAAAAAGTTTTTGCAAATACTCTGAAATTTAGGTGTGACCTTCCAGATTGTTTTTAACTCTTCTCTCTGTTGTAAAATTGCAGATGCCTATGTAAGCATGCAACGTATTATTTCATGAGGTTTTTATGGGATTAGCCTCTCAGATTCTTTTTTTTAATTGAAAATACTATTTGTGATTTTTTTTTCTTACTCAAAGTTGATGAAGTAATAAAAGCCCATATTGTGAATGCAGCTGTGTCGATACAATGTAGAAGATGCCTTTAACAGAATATGATTTCCTCCTTTGTATGCCAGGAGTAACGATTCCAAAATAAAGATTTGTTTAAAAAGGGCTATGCGTCTGTACTTCAAGTGTTATGTTTCTATTTGTAGCAGTTACAAATACATACAGAATAACCTATAAAAATAAATATATAAAACAATACAAAAGCTAAGTGCCATCTCTGCTTCTTCTAGTCCTTGCATTCCCATCCTTCGATAATACCTCTGCTTAATAACCACCTCAAAAAAAGTAGTTCAGAGTGAAGTTAAACTATATCTAAAATACACATTTTCTTCACCAAGCAAAATTTATACAGCCTCATAATAAATTAAATGCTTCTCAGATAAAAAAGTCGTGATATGCATCTACCATCTATCACCCTGCACAACAAAGGAAAAGGGTTATTTCTTTGTCTCTGTGGAGGTTTTAATACTATCACCGTCAACAAATACTTCCAATGCTTACGTGCAAAGCCAGAAATATTATGATAAAACTATAATTTCAATACTTGTAACAGTCCCAAATCAGCAAAAAGAAAAGGAGGAAAATTGATCTGAATGGCATGAACAACAAAGGAATCTCTTGGGGATAATCAGAGAGAAGGAAATATTTGACAATGTACTTTGCAGAAAACGTTTCAGGAAAATCAGCCTTACAGAAACAGGCACAGCTGAATGCACAGTCAGACAGACAAATGGAGATAAACAGAAAGAAATGAATGACACACACACACACAATAAAGCACAAAGCAACAAAACCCACAAAAAACCCCACAGGAGACCCTGAACAAAGCTGTTGAGGACAAAAAAAGCTGTACCCTACCAATAGCACAGAAAAATATCAAGAGGAAAAGAGTTATAAATCAGTAAAGCATTTTTAGGACAATAGTCCGTTTTTAAAATGTTAATTACTCCCAAAGCATAGGGATCATTCCATCTATCAGGAAGAAATCTGACATCAGGAAGAAACTAAGACTTGACCATAACAGACAATTCCATATTAACAACTAGAATTTCACATTTGCATATCAAGTTTTTTGCTTGGTATCTTTGGAATAAAGATTTGAGATTGAAAACTCTTGTAAGAAATAAAGAAACAACCTTGAACATTAACAGGAAAAAAAATAGGAATTGCATTGGTTAACTTTGGTGCTAATGAGACCAGAAATAATAGAAAAACCCTCATATGATTACCGAAACATGCTGGAGAAATGCTATTGCCAGATGGTATAGGTTATTGCTTAGGAAGCTAGACAGAAAAGGGAAAATAAAATCCTGGCTAATATTTGTCAAGAGCATATATGAAAAGCTTGGTCGGGATGATAGAAGAAACCTGCCTTCCACAAGGATTTTTGTTAGAAATGTCACCTTTTTCAAATTAGGCAACAGTGATGTGAAGGAAAAATGAAAGGGGAAGGAGCAATTATTATAAAATGTGTGCAGAACTTGCATCTTCTTTAAACTCATTGGTGATGCAGCTAGCTTCTTAGTTAGAATTCAGTTACCACTGTTGGGAGACCTGTATTCCAGGTAGATTCACAGGAGTAAAAAACACCCAAACCCAAACCAAGAACACATAGTGTTCCAAGTTGGTGATACAGTACATTCTTCCTAGCTTAAAAGTATAAATTCATGATGCATTCCTAATCTGTTAACAGATCATTAGATTTAAGACAGCATCTGATTTGGATGAGCACCAGACCCTTCTGGAACACAAACAACTAGAGCAAGGATTCAGTCCCCAAGTTTGCTGTGGGACATCTTTTGACTGGTGGAAAAAACACCTAACCACATTTGAAACACCTTTTCCTCTGTTTCTGAACCACATTGGATCTTGATGCTGTAAATGCAGCAGACTACTAAAACAGGGATAAACCCATGCAGCATCAGCAACAAAACTAATTCTGAAAATTTTGATTGATATGACTGGAAAGGTCCAGGCAAGCACTAAGGAATCTTCTCACTTCAATCCAGTCAGTCTGACCATCCCTTTTTAGGAATAACAGCACATGGCACAACTGTTCCAAAACCTTAAGCCAGAAAGAGAAAATTAAGTAAGAACTAAGCATGAAGGCAAATAAATTCAACTCAATGCTTTCATAGGCAGCTAAGCAGAGGTGCCCAGTTTTGAATATTTTACCTAGAATAACAAATAGGAAATGCAAAAGGTGGAGGGAGATGAATACACTGGTTTGTCCTTCCGTTTTTCAACATCTTCAGAAAACCTTATGCTGTTCAGCCCTGTAATACACAGCTACTAGGAATGAAATGAAAACCAGGAGACAAATCTCATCAGTTACTGTCAGGTTATTATTTTATGGTCTGGATATTTTTTTCTGTTTTAATATGGAGGGGTTATTATATCCCCAGGAGAATGTGAAAATTTCCAGCCCCTGAGGCTTTGCTGTTAAAAATCAAATAATTGTTTTTCCAGAAGTTTGCCTGACAATGTCATTCAAAAGACACAGCTGGCATCATAGCTCTATACATAATCATAACATTCAGGCTCTCACTATCTGTGCTTTTCTTGTTGTTTTGTTTAATTTCTATGTCTTTTACTTTGTATTGTACCAGGAAAATCAACCAGTTATCCTTATAACCATGGGTATATCACAAGGCTCAAAAAACCCAGCCCAAAACAAAACAGCAAAAAACCCCCTTGGAATAAAGGAAATAACAATGTCCAAATCACATAAGTAGGTGGACTTCATTGCACCAGGCTGTCTTTAAGCAAGAAAAATGTCATTGTAAACAAAGACATTGAAGAGAGAGGGGGGAAAAAAAAAAGTCACTCCATCAACTGGGGTTGGCGGGAATGAAAATTTGCGCATTTAAGTGTTACATGTAGAAAGCTTAATCAATGGGTCAAGACACAGCTTCACAAGGGAGGCTGATCCCGGGCCATCATACTGCAAATTGGGGTCCAAATCAACTACAAAACCATTCAACTCCTCTTGAAATGGTAACAGTAATGACAAAATGGAAAATTAGTTTTTCAGACTTCAGTCCTTCTATTCAAAAGCTCCTCTCCTGCATATTCAAAATTATAACTATTAATTTTGCTACAGGCTTTCAAGTATACCAGTAGAGCTGCATGGAACAGAAATTCTGAGTTTTCTCCTCTATATTAGCCCACAAAAGACAGTATTGAACAAATGTCCCTTTGGGTCAAAATAGGTCTGAAAAAATGTCATTATCAAAGACTACATAAACCTAACCTTCCAGTGGAGTAAGCTGACTGCCAAGCTTCCGTGAACAGCACAGAAGATGCAGAAACATCCTTCAATTCATTCATATTGACTGAAAATAAAAAAACCCAAACAACCAAACAGTTAAGCTGATGATGATGACTTCTAATAATTCCAGTCTTTAGATATAAAGTGTTGTTCTGTGAATAAAATGGATAATTCAAAAATATAGGTGATTCACCATCTTCTTGGTTCTCTGCTGTGTTGGAAAAGTTTCCCCTTAAGCTAATTAAAGTATCAGTTAGATCCACAATGTCAGAAGTTCTGACATTGCATTCTGTTGACATATATTTCATTGTCATACACAGACCATCAAAGCTAAGGTTTTGGTAATCCTCTGCAATACCTACCAGAAGTTGTAAAGACCTAAACCAAAGACTAAAAGGCAAAGATGTAACTGAAAGAAAATATGAATCCAAAAAGCTGTCAAGGAAATTAAGAGCTTCGTGTCAGCAGAGAACACAGTTTCTCAAGCTACCTAGGAAGCAAAATAAATTGCATTAACCTTGTTAAATTTATTGCAATGCTGACACTTAAAAATAGACATAAAGTATGCATAGTAATTTTCAAGTTCTGCAGTTGCTTAGCTTATTTGTTCCATTACAAATAAACCTTATTAGTCAGTATGTATGTCTAATGAGAAGTTTGATCCAGTTTAAGAACCAAAGTGAATTTAACTAAAATGCACTTTATTTCTGTGCCATTCTCACAGTTAGAAAAAAAATTACCATTACAGAAGTTTGTCCCCTTTGATCAAGGTTTGAATAAGGACTGCAAAGGGTAAAATGATTTCATTTTTTCTCAGATGATTCTGAATTTGAAAGCAGGAGGAAATCAGCTGGCCAAATAAGGAACTCAAGAGCAGAAGAAGGAGAGGTATATTAAAAAGCCTTGATCTAGAAAGACCTGGACTGAAGTGTCAATCCTAACTTCAAACATGGAAGCAGAGCATCTGACTATGAAAAAAATTCTGAATTTGAGCTAATTCTACAGCAATCTGAATATTCCGAAAATGAGCTCTTCAGCAGACAGTAAACTAGAGTGTGACCTGACTTTCTTCCAGCACAGATGGAAGAAGAATGGAGTTTGCCAGAAGGGAGAGAGGAGAGAAGCGACCAGCAGTCACTTGAGGAGAGTATCAGTACAATAGGAATAGCATTTTGGAAATAGGCTGAGAGCAGGGAGAAAGCTGGAAGTAGTCACTTGAGTAACTGCCCAGTCATATTCACCAGGAGTTTTGTGTTGATTTTCTGAGTTTGAGGAAAAACATATGCTGGCAAAGAGCTTACTGGACTTCAGTTTCTACCTGAACCAATTCACACAAAAAATGAGACTTTTTGTCCTTTCCTTTCCTACAATCTATGAAAACAGAGCACTGACTGGCTTTAAGGTGCTGAAATGTGTGCTATGCACACTC
>NW_010512724.1:49751-55064 GCF_000687285.1 Phaethon lepturus
TTTGCTACATAGGATATCTAAAATTCAACCAGTAGCGGCTATTGTAGTGAATTTATTATATAATGTTGCCTTTTGGCCAGATTTGCATATCAAGCAAAAGGGTGGAGTAGTTTAATCGCTTGTTCTGGCATGCAAGAGATTAATATTAACTACAGTATTCCAAGTACCATTTAGCTTCTTAGCCTTCCTGGTGCTGATTACTTTGTAGCACTTTTATGCAAGGAGCTTGTTTTACATTTATTACAGTACATGAAACCCTGGAAACACGTCTTGTGTG
Source organism: Phaethon lepturus (assembly GCF_000687285.1). Classification (NCBI taxonomy): domain Eukaryota; kingdom Metazoa; phylum Chordata; class Aves; order Phaethontiformes; family Phaethontidae; genus Phaethon; species Phaethon lepturus. The sequence goes on from NW_010512724.1 coordinate 50,029, forward strand.
TATTGAATCACAAGCCAAATGATATATGGAATGCATAAAACAAAGTTGGAATCTATTTACTGCTTAAATATGTCAGTTAATATAGCATCATTATAGGCATATTTTATTTAAAGCCTCTGCACAGAACAATGTGAAAGTTCAGAATTAACAAGCAGTTAATTGAAGTGCCGAAGTATATCCATCTAAGAGACAGAAGACTAAATATCTTAAATTAGCACAAGTTTATAAGCACTGCTTTGTCATTACACTTTCAATGTCTGGACTTGCAGACTCGGTAGACTATACCAATCTCTCTTCCAAAGTGACTTTTCTATTAGGGACAGGGGAAAAAAATAATCAGACAAACCCAGTACTTTCAGCTCTTCCAAAACTAGTACACAAATAATGTTCTGTGTGTTTATAGATACACAGCAATATAATACTAGTTCAGAGTGGATTAATTTCAAAGCAGTGGCATTTCTACTTTTCATTTTCTAGGGAGTCAGAAACCATAACAATTAACATGACAAAAGAAAAATGAAGAGCTGTTCTCAAATGCTGGTCTACAGTATATTGTATCATCAGTCAACCAGAAAAAAAATGCCTCTCCACCTCCATTAGGACTTGTACAGAAATGCTTACATTCTGACTGCAAAACTGAAAAAATCTACATGCTGTAGCAACTGGAAATGAGTTGCTGTTAGAACATTACAGGAAAACAGTCATACAGAACAAGCTACAGCTTTTAGGTTTAATGGTTCTAGGGAACATATATGAGATTTTGTTCTTTATGAAGAAATCTACCAAATAAAGATCTCATCAAGAATAATTTAATACACATTGAGAAAAACATTGCGATTTTGTGATTATGGAAAACATTTCTAAAGGAAAATAATATTTTTGGAAAGGGATAAGAAAATTAGATACATCAGAAAAAATTAATGTGAGGATTAGGAGAGAAAGTGAATAAAATTAAGAAATCAAGTTCATTTTATTCTGAGAAGTATGGTCCACAAGAAGCATTCATATGTCACAGGTGAAGGAAGGAGTTTATCAGTATAATGCACGTTTAGCCAATCCAGAAGTAAAATATCCAATTCCAGACAATGAAGTCTAAGATGTCATTTTAGAACAACAGTTTCTAGCATTAAACAATCCAGAATATGCAGCAACAAATAAAAATTAAATGAGAGAATGGTCATGCCATAGACTAAAGAAGTCGCCCTTCATAAAGCTGGAAAGTCAGCAGAAAAAAAAAGAAAAAGCAATATAACACATGGGGACTATACATCAAACTTAACATCTATCAACTAGTGATATCCATGAGGTATAAAAATAACTTCATGAGAATGCAGGATGCAGAACTAGTAGGTTGTGTAATCACAGAAAAAAACCCCTCTATTATAGACTGAGTATTAAGGCAAAGGAAGCATTACCAGGTATCACCATTTTAGTCTAACAAAGAGAAGATTGAAGGGACACAGGATAAGAGTCTACAAATATCCCTTCAGCAAAATAGAAGGGGAAAATGAGATCTCTACCACTGCTAAGGAAAAAGCAACAAGGCTTAAGTTGTAGCAAGAAAGGTACAAGACAGACATCAGGAAAAGCCTTCTCAAAGTAGAGAGGTAAGTAATGGAATACATAATTTATCAAGTTTGTAGAATTTCTTACACTGAAAGTTTTTATGGATAGATTCAGACATTACTGATAGACTTTTGTAGGCACATTCAATGAGGGACCGGAGTGGGAGTTCATGTCAGCTTAAAAACATCAAAGCTTTATTTCTGTCTACTTCCCCAGTCATTAACATCAGAAGAAATCATTATACTCTGCAAACTAAACAGACACTTCAGGTCAATAGTATCAAATTTTAAGTGTCTCACTATTTTTACATGTATGTAAAAGTATATATAAGTTTGTGTGTGTATATATATATGCAATGTATAAAAATACATATATATATATTTGGAACCTGCACGGAAACAAGGTGAACCCTAAGCAGTCTTATTATAGATAATCCATGTCAACCTTGCTGGTTTCCCATAAGATTCCAGATAATTTTTCTAAACTAGAGGTTATATGCTGAGGTGCAGCATTGCTAAATTTTCTTTTTTTATTAAATTACAGCATAGACTTAACACGGGAAAGTATCTTCTTTGCTGTTCATCAATCACCAGTACCAGGAGAATAAAATTTAATTAAATAATACATGAAACACACAAAAAAAACCCTTTCAGACACTTGTGTGAATTTCCACATGCTCCTTTCTTCAACAATGCACATAGCAATGAAAACAAGAATACTCTTTTATAGCTCTAACATAATAGAATACCCATTTGTTGAGACAGCATGTTAAAGATGCAGCATATGACTCATTTAGACTGTTTGAAGCCATAAAAAAATCCATTTGATTAAATTTCTTAATCAATATAAAAGAAATAATGCAACTGCCAGCACCACCTAGCTCAATAATGTTTAAAATACTCTGTAAAAGACTTCTATTGAGCACATGAACTGCAACTGTTCCATCAGCATGAGTTATAGCTACAAGGACAGCACTAAATTCTCTAAGGCACATCTTAATTGTTTGATGTAAAAAGAGCCCCAAACATCTATCTTAAATGAGTATGCAAGTCTAGTATGTCCCCTCACCCAGAACATCAGCTTTGCAGTCTGTGTAATCCCACCCTTACTATGATTTTCTCATCTCTGCATAGTGTTGCCTTTAAAACTTCGGCAAGGTAGAAGGTGGCAGCTACATCAATCTGCCCTTTGAGACTTTGGTCTATCCATCTCAAGGTTAACTGACGAATCATAGCTACACTTTGAACAGTAGAGGAGAATGGAAGGGGATGTTTCGGGATGTTTCTGAAATGCAGGTATCTCTTACTCTAATCACTGGCAATGAGGCTTAACAGTTGGCACCATGGAGGCTTGGAAAGGCATTCTTACCAAGCTAACTTCTTCCCTTCTAGCCAGTGCAAGGAAAACTCAAAAACATTAGGTATACTATTTGCCATCTTACTTTAAATTAATTTTCATTTATTGCACCTGTCTCTCCCAGAGGACAATCCATAGTAATTATGTATGTGTATCTACACCTGTCATGGAGATTGACTTTACAAAACAGCCATCCCCTACTCTACAAGCCAAGTCACATTTGAGTTTTCAGTGTGCAATCATTAATGATTGGTGTTTAAACATCAAGTTTTAATACAACAGTGACTCAGATAACCCTTCCTCCTCTAAAACCATCAGTATAAATATTTTGAAAACTTGGTGGGTGTCCGAACTGCAGTAAAAGATTGTGGGAAGAGAAAGACTGAGAGGGAAACTGGCAAAGATGATTAATAAAAGTTTCTGAAAGAAATAATGCCTAAAGCTTAGCTGCTGCAAGGATAAATTGTCCCTAGAGGGGAGAGATTCTAGTTATGAAGAAATGAACTATCACTTTTGGATAGCTTAATTTATAAAAGAAACAAACTTCTGAGCCTAGAATTATTTATAGAGAGATATTACAAGAAATATGTCCAAGCTGTTAATAATCGTGAAAGAGAACAAGGAGGTGTAATGGTCAGTTATCTATCAAGAGATAGCATGGGATGAAAGGTATCTTTTGTTTATATCAGCAGACTGTCACACACTTGTTATATAAAGACAATTTCAAAGGTTGGAATATTTATTTTCCTAGAATTGGTAAGATTATCATATTCATTATTGACGGCAGTATGTCATTTGTGGAAGTACCATGCAGTATGTACTAGAATAATGTCAACGAGATCTGTGCAAATTACCCGAAATGCACATTTTCAAAGGTTGTTAATAATAATAATAAGATACTCTCCCAGGCAAAGTAACCCTGGAGGAAAAAAAAATAACAACCGAAAGCAATACACCATGGAACAGGCACAATGTCTTTAAATCTATAAAGTATACCTCAGTGAAAGGTATCCTTTGCTCTTCAATATGAAGCAACCCTCCCAGAGGGAGGGAGGAGATGCAGTACACTTGGCAAGGCCAAGAACCTCTCATAGACAAAAGCACTGCTGGCCCTATTTTCCTTCACATGGGAAACAAAGACCAAGGTATCAAGACACCTTCTCCAGAGTACTACTGCACAGCCGCAGAAGCAAGCCCTTGGGTACTACTGCACAGCCGCAGAAGCAAGCCTTTGGCTTTTTCTCCCCAACATGTCTTGAGTGGAGTAGCAATTTGGCAGTGAGATGATGTCTTTGTACGTGCAAGTAATCACGTTGTCGCACGGATGCCCACAGACAGAGTGTTTGTTAAAAATAATAACTCAGCAAGGCCTTGAGGTAGGGTGACACTTACTGGGGGAATCAAGGCCCTCAGGCAGGATGGTCAGGTGCTGTCTGGACAGTGACAGGAGTCACCATTGCAGGGATCCAGCTGCAGCAGCCCCCGAACCTTCCAACACTTCAGGTATTCTGGCCACGTACGGTAATATCTGTCACGGAGCGTGAGCAAAAAAGCTGACAAACAACAGTTTCTACTAAACCCCCCTGGGCAGGCAATCGGTTACCAGAGCTTTTCTTCCCTTCTCCTCTCTTCCCTCCCTCTCACGGAGGTTGAGCTCCCATGAGAAATGAGGATAAATTTCCTCCAAGAAACCAGACGTTTCCTTCTCTCCCACTGACCGGCCGAGGCAGTCCTGCACCTTGGAGCCGAGATGGGTGAACACAGCCAGAGAGAGTGATTCTAGGCCAACAATGTGAAAACGTTTAGAGCTTCTCACAGGGAAGTCGCATCGGGGCGCTGGGCAGGTACCAAGGTAACACATCCTTTTACACCGTGTTGAGGTGCAGCTCGGGACACTAGGGTGACACTAAGGTGCCGAGGCGGCAGGGGCACTCCAGCTTCCTCTGGCAGATGACAGGTCAGTGGCAAGCGTGGCATAGGGAACGGAACGCTTCCCGAGGTCAGTGCCCGGCTTTTCAGGTGGGCTTTGTCCGGCCTCAGGGCAGGCTGGCAGCTCCTGGGGCCAGGACCAGCGGGGGTTCCCCAGGGCGGCAGGGCCGGGCCTCGCAGCCGGG
>NW_010512725.1:0-2790 GCF_000687285.1 Phaethon lepturus
GACGTTTCACAATATTAAATACCTTGTTAGTACAACGTAACCAGAGTTGGGGGCAGGGTGGGGTGCGGTTTTTGGTTTGATTTTTGACTGACAAACAATGAACAGGAGAACCAATAATTGGCATTTGACCTCAATTTAAGCTTATCACTATTAAAAGCAGTGAAACACCTACCAAAACTGTAGTTCCTTGGATGGAAAAACTGCTCAGGTGGTGGATAAGAAGGACGAGCTCCCCGACTTAGACTTCGCTCATGTACCAGAATATCCAAAAGGAGGTTTGGAGAAGTCATGCTTATCACAGTGTCCAGTGACCACAATCCAAAGTAGGGGCAGTCATGAAGGAATTCTTCTGGCCTTAAAGAAAACAAGTGTATAAGCCAAAGGCTGGCATTCAAATGAATTTTTTGTAGGGGTATTGAAAACAACGTAAGAAAAACCTACCTTAGTGAATCTGGCATTTGAGCATGATACCAGCGATTAATGTCAAATACAGCCAAATAAGCAGATGGTTTTCCCTGACCACATGTATTCACTTGCCAAGTGAAGACTGACACACTGGTCTCGGGAGATATTACTGTAAAAGACAAGACATTGTTTCTTATGTGTGGAAAAAAAGATCTCTCTGATATTTTTAAAACACCACTTTCTGTTTTGGCTTCATTCTGTTGTATCCCTCATGAAACACAACACTTACTAAGACTAATCAAAAAAATGTATGGAATAGGAAACATCTCTGGGTTTCAGTCATACTGCCTCTTTTTCTTGTTCAAATGGTACCAGCTCCAAGCCAAAGCAAACACACAATTATTAGCTAATTAAGTTTTCCAGACATTAAGAGTTGATCAAGACGTTTAGCTAGACAAATAGTTTAGGGAAAAAAATATGCTAGGAACACGTACATTGATACTTTCAGAAAGCATACAATTATCAGGTACACTCGTATCAATCAGCTGGCATTATTAATTTCCAGATTTGAGTCAATCGCAAGTTTTAAGAATAGCTCCTTTCCAGCATATTCAGAATGAAAGAAATCAATTAGCACAAAATATTAATTTAAAAAAAAGCCAAACCCAACAAACAAGCAATTGGAATAAAGATTTTCACATAAAACATTCCCAATGTTACACTTCAGCTCTCTCAACCCAAAGGTGTTTTTATTAGACTTTGACAAGCTCTTGGTAGAGGATGGCATCACAAAAGAGATGGAAGTTGCCGCTTCGGGACTAAGTCAAAGATAATAAACAGAAATAGCCTAGAAAGATCATGCAAGTGTCGTCTTTGTGACATCAGACGTAAGTTAAGGCCATAAGAAGGAAGAGAGGGAAGGTGAATACCACAGTCAAAGCAAAAGCCTATGAAAGTTATCACTGCAGCAGGCTCAAAGATATGGTCAGAGCATAACTGAATTTGTAAACCCAGAGACATATATTGAATTATTGCAAGATAATGAAAGATGTCCTAAGAGTTTTAACTGCATATATGGACAAGGGAAGTTAACTACTTTAGGAACTTGTAGGAGTAGGAGCGTATTAGATTTAGGGAGGAAAAAATGTGCAGGCAGATCACAGAATCATGGAATCATTTACGTTGGAAAAGACCCTGATGATCATCAAGTGCAACCATAAACCTGACACTGCCAAGTCCACCACTACACCATGACCCTAAGTGCCACATCTACACATTTTAAAATCCCTCCAGGGATGGTGACTCAGGCACTTCCCTGGACAGCCTGTTCCAACGCTTGACAACCCTTTTGGTCAAGAAATTTTGCCTAATATCCAGTCCAAACCTCCCATGGCACAACCTGAGGCCCTTTCTTCTTGTCCTATCACTAGTTACTTGGGAGAAGAGACCAACAACCACCTCGTTACAACCTCCTTTCAGGTAGCTGTAGAGAGTGATAAGGTCTCCCCTCAGCCTCCTTTCCTCCAGACTAAACAACCCCAGGTCACTCAGCCGCTCCTCACAAGACTTGTGCTCCAGACCCTTCACCAGCTTCGTTGCCCTTCTCTGGACACACTCCAGCAACTCAACGTCCTTCTTGTAGTGAGGGGCCCAAAACGGAACACAGGATTCAAGGTGCGGCCTCACCAGGGCTGAGTACAGGGGGGTGATCATGTCCCTACTCCTGCTGGCCACACTGTTTCTGATACAGGCCAGGATGCTGTTTTCTTCTTGGCCCCCTGGGCACACTGCCTGCTCACGTTCAGCTGGCTGTCGACCAGCAGCCCCAGGTGCTTTTCCACCAGGCAGCTTTGCAGCCCCTCTTCCCCAAGCCTGTAGCGTTGCACGGGGTTGTTGTGACCCAAGTGCCCTGGCACTTGGACTTGTTGAATCTCAAACAGTTGGCCTCGGACCATTGATCCAGCCTGTCCAGATCCCTCTGCACAGCCTTCCTGCCTTCGAGCGCATCAACACTCCCGGCCAGCTTAGTGCCGTCCACAAACTTACTGAGGGTGTGCTCGATCCCCTCGTCCTGGTCGTTGATAAAGATATGAAACAAGACTGGCCCCAAAACTGAGCCTTGGGGAACACCACTTGTGACCAGCTGCCAACTGGATGCAGATGCAGATACAGGTTTGAACAGGGGAAAAAAAAAAAAAAAAAAAATCAGGTAACATTCCTAAGCAGTGGACAGAATGACCTTGTTGTTCAAAGACGACAGCTAGAGGAATAAAAGGACTGACCGGCATCATATACATAGGCCCACCATACATCGTTATAGCATGTCAGCAAGCATAAAATAAAACCTATTTTTTCCCTGAAAGAAGTCCCACATCACTTAAGCAC
>NW_010512726.1:0-2868 GCF_000687285.1 Phaethon lepturus
TTTGTGAGCACGAGTCGCGGGGCGGCAGCATCCTACAAAATTAAAGACTCAGGCGGTTCTCCCGGCGTCGCGATGGCCGCGGGAGCCGTGCAAGTTTCCACAGCACCTGTTGAGAAGCCGCTTCGCTTGCCCTTAGGGCGAGGGGGAAGGAAGAAAAAAACACTGGATGCTGAGGGCAAAAGCTGGGATAAAACACGTAAAACAGCCCAAGAAAAAGAGAAAAAACGGGCTTTGCAAAACTGGCCCTTTCTCTTCCTGCCCACATACAGTCCCAGAGAGATGCTGTGAAGCGGTTTCCTCTCTGTTGTCAGGGCCTGAGCTTCCCAGCTGCTGACCCTGGCAGTTTCTGTAGACTTCCCTTGGACTGGAGGGTCCTCCCAGCAACTGCAAATGCAGTAGGTCAAATTTTACATCCTGGATGCTGGCTACTTCAGGCAGCCAAGCTCCATAGAGCTGGTTTAGCCTCACTGCAGCACTGCATCTATTCTGGGCGTTTATACTTAGTTCTCTCCCTTCTCTCATGAATGGATACATTTTACCTTGATCTACATTCCCATTGTGTCAGCACACGCTTCTGCTCCCAGAAACCTTAGCAGAGGTAAACAATGAATGAATATCTGCCCAATTAAAACATTCCAGATGTTGGGAGGAAGATGACTCCCCAGATCTTGCATCAGCTCTACCATTGCCTGATAAAGCCTTTTCACCACACCCCACCTCCACAAGCTCTAGCCCATACCCTTCCTTACTTAATCATCTCTACTGAATAGTCCAGCACCACACCATAACACATAAACTGTTGCTGAGGTTGCTGTCCACTTCCACAGCTTTTCTTGATACCTGCCTCTCAGACCCTTCCTAGTTTTGTCATCATCCTGTTGCCATTGATCCACAGCTGTTCCACTGTTACAGGTGTCAGACTATCCCAGGGTGCTTATGGACCCATGTTCATATTTGATTAATTATGTGCTCCTTATATATATCCATATAGACAAAAAAATTCATCATGTTTATCTATAAATTCATGCCTCTTTGGAACCTTGTCAATAATACTTAGGAGGGGTTAGAAAAGGAAGAAGAACAAAGGAGAAAATGTGAGGAAGGAAATTGCCATAACTGCTGGGGAAGGGGTGATAGAACTGAAGTAGGAGGAATTGTACCTTCTTCAATGAAAATCTTTAACTGATTACACAGTATTGCATTATGCCATAGATCAACATCCAAAAAAATCTTCCTTGGATAGACATGGAGTAAAAAAGCAAAGAAATGGCAGCACTGGAAAGTGAGAGAAGGCACAGAAGGCACTAACACAAAACAAACAAACAATAACCAACAAAACCCCCCCCACAACTCAACCCTTAGGAAATGCCAAGCAGAGTCATTCCTAGCCAGCTGCAGGGGATGATGGGTGTTGTGCTCTTTCCTCTAGATGTGCAAGACACCTAGGAAAGCTCCTGTCCCTTCTTTCCCACCCTCTCATGGGAGAAATGAGATGCACCATTTAGGCACGGGAGATACAAACTAAGCTTGGAGGAGCAGCAAGTGGAAACCTCCATCATCCAATTCTTTTACAGAAAGAAGAGGAAAAGGGATAAAAGGAAAAAAGTCAAATCCATGGCACTTGTTTTATATGCAAAAATGAAAAAAGCAGCATCTTTGCCTTCTGGGAGTTAGAAGAGAAATCACTGATACCTGCATCCCTTCAGTTTGACGCCTCACCCTACAAACACGTACACACAAAAAAAATATTTAGAAGATGCTTGTGTCTTGATCTGTTTATGGAAGCAAACCAGAGAGGAAATCAGGTAAAATGACCAGAGACTACAAGGCTCCTCCATCTCTTATATTTAGCTGTCACTCCAAGGCAGAGAGCATAGAGCACCAAGGTCTGCTCTTTTGTCTGCCTGGCTAAAATGAAGCGTTGCCTCTGCTGTTGTTCCTCTGGTCCTCTGTTGCAGTTGTGACAAACGCAACAAGGGCAGCTTTCAAAATAAAAGGGAGATGAAGCAATGAGATTTTAAATGGCTCATTGACAGAAGATGTGATGAGAAAATGGAAAGGATTTCCATTTCCAGTGATGAGTACCTGGCATGTGTGAATATTTAGCAGGGACAAAGTGTACCCTGCTTCTTCCAGCCACCTCTGTGGTCCCCCTTCTCCCCCATTCCCACCTCAAGCCTGCTCCCTTCAGGCTCCGCCAGACCCTCCCCACCGCTTCCTTCCCAGTCACTTGACTTATGGGGTTACTGGCTGACGGCTTTCCTCGGTGGGGCACGGGTGGGCGCAGCGAGGTGCTCGCTGTGTCCCCGAAGCAGAAATGGGTGGGCGAGTCACATTAGGTTCAGATCTCCTCATTTCCAGATGGTCGCTGCCGCTGCTGTATCTTTGTGTGGGTGCGTGTGCGTGTGTCTTGTTGTGCGTACATACGCAGGGGCGCAGGGAGACAGTGACCGGAGCAGGGACAGCGTCGTCCTTCCTTTCCAACTCCTCCGCACACGCTCAGCTCCGCTACGGTGCCGCTTTCCCACAGGCTCCCGCAGATCACGCAGGGCTTCTGCTCAGAGGGCTGCGCACAGCAGCTGAGCGATTCTTTGAAGCTACACAGTTCTGCGGGGTTGCAAACAAAGTTACCTTCCCTCACCCTCGCCCTTCCCCTTCAGTTCAGGGCTAAAACAAGGCTCCTCTATGCCCTCCGCTTAGCGCACGGCTCCTCCTCCTCCTCTGCGGGGTAGAAATGAAGAAACACAAACCCTCTCAGCAACATCATCAGGCGTCTCTTCTCCCTCCCCTGCCCGGTGCCGTTAGGGACCCGCAAAGGGCACAGAGGAACGTCGCCTGCAGCCTCCGCTCTTTCACTGCGAGTAGCAA
>NW_010512727.1:0-13849 GCF_000687285.1 Phaethon lepturus
GGTTTTAAACTAAAAGAGAGTAGATTTATACTGGATAGAAGGAAGAAATATTTCACAATGAGGGTGGTGAAACACTGGCACAGGTTTCCCAGAGAGATGACAGTGCCCCATCCCTGGAAGCATTCCAGGTCAGGTTGGACAGGGCTCTGAGCAACCTGATCTAGTTGAAGATGTCCCTGCTCATTGCAGGGGGGATTGGACTAGACGACCTTTAAAGTTCCCTTCCAACTCCAACTGTTCAATGAATCTATGACTCTATCATATCAGACGATTTTGGCTACTTCAATGTGCTACTTATTAAATGCTAGCAAAACAGTATTTTAATCTTTTCATTGCATTAAAATACTTTATAAACAGAGGTATTTCTTTTATTGAAATCTACAAATATTGAGGAATAGTTCACACACTTCTTTTTATGTTTTTTTTGTGGTGTTGCAGAAATATTTGGCTATTATGAATGAAATTGTACTCTGTTCCACGCAAAGCATAGTCATTATGAGTACTCCAGAGCCTAGAATTTTGTTCCATTGTATAACAACGAAGAACACTAGCTGTATAGATCATAAACTCACCTTCATCATGCAATAGTCACCTAGCTATGCAATTAATTATAATATGTTATTTATAAAGTTATTTAAAAAAAATGTTTCTCAGTTCTTAATCTTCAGTAAGTTATAAGCACCAATTCACTTTAACTTACTTCAGAAAAACAGAGAAAAATACTTTAAAACATAAGTTTTTTATTTTTGATATAAACATGGCTACATAAAATATTCTTAAGTTTTTACAACGCATAATTAGTTCACTCTGCTGCCTGATATTCAGATTTATCAACCTCTTTCCTAAACCCATAGAATCTTTACTTTATTTAGTACGTCTTTTACTTTTCACTGAATAAGTCAATATGAGAAAAAGATTAGACATTTTGTATTTCAGTGAAAAAAAAATCAGAACACTATAAATGTGGGTTACCAACATTTAGATTAATGGGGACTAATGGGGATTGTAGCTGAACTGTAAAAAAAATAAATATATAGGTAGATATAGTCTATAATTCTCTGATTTTCTGGTTTTCACACAGATATTTTAATCTCCATGCCCAGGATGAAGATGAATAGGAGAGGAAATAATGAGTTTAAGTGAAACAATGGAGATTTTGACTAAACTTTAGAAAAACTGGAACAGATTACCCAAAGGATATATGAGTCTCCAGAAATGAAGGTCTTTGAGGGGAGCTTAAATACATACTTGCCAGGCATGAAATAGGTAAGTCTGATCATGCTATGAAGAAGAGGTGGACACCCTACGGTTCTTTTCCATCTGGACTGTACCATGTTGTATGATTTACATTTGATCTACTCTAGGTTGGTCTGGGAATGCCAGTTTCATGGGACAGCTGCTGGTCAGTCCATGAGAACTGCTATGTTTCATTGTTTGCTTGCTATTTAACTTCAGCCTTTTTTGGAATAAATCCAAATTTTAGAAAGCTTCCCATGAAGTTAAAACCCTATTATTGAGTCAGATTTAGGGCAGAGCTTCTGTCTGACACCTTCTAGGGCAGTGGCATTCCACATTCTCATTACTTATAGACTTCAGGAACACTTCAGAAATCTTCCCAAGCCCACAGTTGCCTTGGCATTATTTTCTCAGCAGCTACATGGCAAATAGAGCTCTTGTTTCTATTTAAGAACTTCCAGGGACAGTGTGACAGGAAATCAAATAGTTTATGATTAACAAAGGGTCATCTTAACCACAAAAAAGACACAGCAAAACGAATCAACAACAGCAATCCTCTGGTATTGGAGAAGCAGTCTGTGGAATTACATTTTTTTAAAAATCAGCAAAATACAAGACAATGGCACTCCGAGTACAAATGTATCCTGCTTTTTGTTCTGTGAGTTAATGATGGCCTGAGGTCTAGAAATCCTTTCTACAGTCATGATTCTGGTAGCGATGCATGTGTCACTGAGCTGCTACTTTGCTAAGAAAAGTATCTTCTTTTTATTATTATTTTTAAAGACTGTCATTCTTGATTTCAATCAGAAAAAAAAAAACCCCTCAAAATTCTTTTTCTAATATCCAGCAACAAACGTGTTACAGAATTGATCAAAGTAAATATCAGTTACACTGTATAAAGATTTTTTTTCCCCAGATGCAAGGTGCGAGTGGAATTTTTCAGATGTAAGGGTTTAATAAGGTTTAATAATGTTTAATAATATTTAATAAGGTTTAATAAGGCTAAGTGCCAGGTCCTGCACTTCGGCCATAACAACCCCATGCAATGCTACAGGCTTAAGGAGGAGTGGCTGGAGAGCTGCCCAGCAGAAAAGGACCTGGGGGTGCTGGTTGACAGCCGGCTGAACATGAGCCGGCAGTGTGCCCAGGTGGCCAAGAAGGCCAACAGCATCCTGGCCTGTATCAGAAATAGTGTGGTCAGCAGGAGTAGGGAAGCAATTGTACCCCTGTACTCGGCACTGCTGAGGGCTCACCTCGAATCCTATGTGCAGTTTTGGACCCCTCACTACAAGAAGGGCATTGAGGTGCTGGAGCATGTCCAAAGAAGGGCAACGAAGCTGGTGAGGGGTCTGGAGCACAAGTCTTCTAAGGAGTGGCTGAAGGGACTGGGGTTGTTCAGTCTGGAGAAGAGGAGACTGAGGGGGGACCTTATCGCTCTCTACAACTACCTGAAAGGGGATTGTGGCGACATGGGTGTTGATCTCTTCTCCCAAGAAAGTAGCAATTGGATGAGAGGAAATGGCCTCAAGTTGTGCCAGGGGAGGTTTAGATTAGATATTAGGAAAAATTTCTTTGCTGAGAGAGTAGTCAAGCATCAGAACAGGCTGCCCAGGGAGGTGGTAGAGTCACCATCACTGGAAGTGTTCAAAAAACTTGTAGACGTGGCACTTCAGGATATGGTTTAGTGGGCATGGTGGTTTTGGGTTGATGGTTGGACTTGATGTTCTTAAAAATCTTTTCCAACCTTAATGATTCTGTGTGACTCTGTGTAATTTTGTTCTTTTGTTGCTGGTGGTTTTTTTGTATGTGTCTTGGTATTGTTGGCTTTGACATTTGAACAATTCTGCCATATAACATTTTGACAATGATATGCTAAAGCGGAGATTACAAAATGAAATGTCTAGGAAAGCCATACAAAAAGAATTACTTATACCAAAGGATTCACCTTGCTTCACTTCACTTAGACAAAATAAATTGAGACTGTATATACATTGCATATATAGTTCTCAGACCTCACAAGAGAGATGAAGAGTGCAGACAGTAAATCTTGATACATGAAGTTCATCCAGTTTGCAGGTATGCTACTATCTGATCCATATCTCTTTTATAGAGGTAAGATTTGTAAATTGCTTATATTCTATTTGTGTATATATAGATACATATAGACACAGTGATGTATAATGAGTTACGTGCGTTTCTAAGAAAACAGTAATCTAGCATCTTTTTAAGACTGATGATGAATACTAATATATCTAGTCATAGCAATGTGGAACCTGAATCAAGATTGTGTTTGTTTACTTAGCTTTTCAATTTATCTTATTAGTCTTACTTACTTATTTTTGTCTTTGGAGCACTAATGCAAACTTGTAAATAAATATAAGTAATGCTTAAATACAGCCTCCCATTCTAGTGCATTCTATTTGTGAATTCAAAAAGCTTAGATTTACAAAATAAGATAAAAAGCACATGCAGTGTATATTAGGCACAGAATACCACTAAAATCACGTATCAAAGAATGCAGCGGCAAAAATATTTCCTCTGTTCTTTAATTTTGGCTTCTGATGGTAGAAAAAGCACAGATACTGTTCTGATCCTGCACAGAATGAATTAAAAGGAATAGAGTGAAAAGCTTGGTGGATTTTCCACCATTATGGGTTTTCAACCATTATATCACTTCAGTCACCACAGGCAGGGTGTTCAGAAGCCAATAAGGAAATCTACTTCACTATAAGCAGTTATTGTGTTAGAGGATGTTATGACATGAAGCGTTATCCAGCTTGCAGGTGTGAAGAGATCACAGCTGTGGTGGGTTCATAGGATTCCCTAATACACAAGGACATGGAGGCTTAATGCTCTGAAATGGATCCAACCATCCCAAAAGTAGGAGGACAAATGAAACTGACCCTAGAAGTGGGCCCAGAGGGGGACCAGTCAAATAACAGACAGTCTCACTTTAAAGATGATCCATGTCAGGGAATTTGGAGTCAGCCAGGTGCGTTCTGCAAGGGTCCAAGGTCTCATAGGAAGTTTGTGTAGAGATTTCAGACTGTTTAGGGAAGGAAAAATACATGTAGGATGGGAAGTTCTCAGAGAGGCTACATTTTGGATAAGAATTAAGTCCTTTTTCTGTTATAGAGACATAAGAAGGTATAGAACATCATCACTTCAAGCAGCCAATAGATGCTGTTAATTTCTATATTTCACCTGGGCTAGACAATAGATGATGATGTTTTTTATCCATTCAGACCATTTTTTTTCCAGGTTGTTTTACTGTTCTTGCAGTTAGAACAGACAATGACAGTTACTGATTCTTACTTTCTCAGGATGTTTTAACCTTTTTTACAGATAATTTTTTCACTTTTTCAAATGATAAATTGTCATTACAGTTCCTTGATTTTGCAATTAGGATGTATCCTGTTTCTAGGTACCCAGCTGTAATTCAAATATGCCATATGTACTTTTCAAGGATGCTTCTGGTTCCCAGGCCTAGTTCACAGCTCCCAGACAATTTCACTGTAAGTATTTTCAGCGGGCATTTTCCTCCGTTCAGTAATTTTCTCCGTCTAACAAGGTGGCCTTTCTGGCTGCTCACCTCAGAGGGACAGAGGGAAAGAAGGTGTAATTTCAAGATCCACATTATCTGTCTTATCTGTTATAGAACTACCCTACTCCTTTTTATAAGTGTCTCAATCCAGGCAGCATTTATGACACTGGGAAGTATACATTAAAAATACTTAACAAAATAAACAAGGGTGAAGCTGGACTTCATGCACTATTGTTTCGTTATTTTTAAATGCCTTTACAGGCACGGAAAGGCTTAAAATTTCAGCCTAACTGTAATTCATTATTCAGTAGTTAACCATATTAAAATTGTATTGGAATGAGAAGAAAAAAAGGTTCCTTTTCTTTTTTTGTTGTGTCAGGTTTGCTCCTGAGGCAAGAAAAAAAACAATAATGAAAGAGGAGGATTGGTTTGTGCATGGCATAATACAAAGCCTTGTGCATATAACTATAGAATAAAAAATATGTCAATGGGACACATTGAGCACCCACGGTTTTGCATTACTAAAAGTGGTCTTGTAAAGTTGCTAATAATTTCCCACCAAATATGAGGAATATGCTATAGTTAAGCACACCATTAATACACTAAGAAGTATATTTAGGTTCTCAATGATGTACGCATGCTCAATATGTCGATATTCCATTTTCTGTAAACTCTGAGTCAAAGGGCTTGTCAGAACACTTTTGCTTAATAATGTGTTTATATCTGAAATCTGCTATGTCTTTTCATCAAATGGAAATTCCAGGCTGTTAAATTATGCATGTAAAGTTAAAAAAAGACCACTGCTTGCCTTCCAAAAAGAGAAACTACAAAAAGGAATAATTAGTGATTAAGAGTGTAGGTGTGTTCTTTAAGAGAGAAAATATTTTCCTATGTTTTTCTCTTTTGACACATATGTCATCACCAAGTACTATAATGACAAGAAATTCAATTGATTATCACTGATGTGTGGAAGGAGTTAGGCTTTTCATCTCTGGAGAATGGTAGATACCACTGATGGTATCTGCTCAAAAAGAAGTAATGATTTGCAACAAGTAATGTAGTGTTACAATGTTACTTGTGTTACTGTTATTAGGTGGGTATTTTTAGTCAATATTACATGTGAAGAATTGTTCCTAATCACATGCTGATTAGCTAATTTGAAAATTATACCAAGTTGGGTAGGAGTATTGATCTGCTTGAGGGTAGAAAGGCTCTACAGACAGATCTGGACAGGCTGGATCGATGGTCTGAGGCCAGTTGTATGAGGTTCCACAAGGGTAAGTGCTGGGTCTTGGGCTTGGGTCATAACAACCCCATATATCACTACAGGCTTGGGGAAGAGTGGCTGGAAATCTGCCCGGCGGAAAGGGACCTGGGGGTGCTGGTTGACAGTTTGCCGAATATGAGTCGGCAGTGTGCCCAGGAGGCCAAGAAAGCCAACAGCGTCCTGGCCTGTATCAGTAATAGTGTGGCCAGCAGGAGCAGGGAATTGATCGTGCCCCTGTACTCAGCACTGATGAGGCCATACCTCAAATCCTGTGTTCAGTTTTGGGCCCCTCACCACAGGAAAGACATTGAGTTTCTGGAACATGTCCAGAGAAGGGCAATGAAGCTGGTGTAGGGTCTGGAGAACAAGACTTATAAGGAGCAGCTGAGGGAACTGGGGTTGATTAGTCTGGAGAAGAGGCTGAGGGGAGACCTTCTCGCTCTCTACAACTACCTGAAAAGAGGTTGTAGTGAGGTGGGTGTTCATCTCTTCTCTGAAGTAAAAAGCAAGAAGAAATGGCCTCAAGTTGTGCCAGGGGAGGTTTAGATTAGATATTGGGAAAAATTTCTTTGCTGACGGAGTGGTCAAGCATTGGAACAGGCTGCCCAAGAAAGTGCTTGGGTCACCACCCCTGGAGGTATTTAAAAGACATGTAGATATGGTGCTTAGTGGTGGACTTGTCAGTGTTAGGTTTATGGTTGGACTCAATGATCTTAGGAGTCTTTTCCAATCTAAATGATTCTATGATTCTAGTGGGTGGTACAAAAGGTCAATGTATTTGACAAATTCCCAAATTATCTGACAATGAACTGCTAAAGTGAATTAGTAAGATGTGTGTTATTCTCTTGTTTAATGCAAATCTCACCTATCGTGCACCAATGTTTGGAGGTTCACTACAAGCTTATTCGTAGCACTGATTCTCCAAAGATTAGAGGAGATATTTTTGGCAACAATATAATTTATTTCAATGTTCTCTGAAGGTTAATTATTTCTGGAAATGGCAATTATATCATAATTCATTCTGGGCCTGGTTCCACCACTTTTCTTCCTACAGAGCTGAAGCCTGAGAGAAGCACCAATAAATCAGTGAAGTCACTCATAAATAACATAGTATTCACCTTGAATAAGAATGGAAGAATCAAGCCCTCTGCTGTCAAAATCCTTTATGACTTTTTTGATTTCACCTTTTTTACATTTTGCCTACTTCTTTAATAGTGGCATTTTCTATTGAAGATGCTACCAAAACATTCATAGCACAGACAGATGTGATTCTTGATGAATGCTACACATGACAAATATTAAAGCTACTTCTTCCTTTCTTATCAGAAAGAGCAGTTTCAGCAATGCAAAGGAAGGCATCCTGAAGCATGTTTTTTTCAGTTCCTTTGAAATGCTTCCATCTTCTTTGGAGTCTCTTCAAGAAAATCACATGTCAGAAAAGGAAGGAAGAGGCAATAACTGGCTATAGTGTTTCTATTAACATAACATCAGCCTTAAGTAGAATTGAAAAGGGCATAAACAGTTCTGCATAGAAGTAGGGAAGATGAACAAAAGAAAACTCTCAAGAAGAGATTACTATAAGCCTTATGCTTAATTGTTTGGGTTTTTTTAAAGCTAAATATTTATTAGTTATTTTCTCATTCCTTTAAATTTAACTGAAAGAATTAAGTTGCTATCCTAACGGTATTTTTAAATCCTGCAAATCTAACACATTATCAGGAAGCACTGCGGAACAAGGGCAATTTTTGGGTCTCAACACATCTACTGAAACCTGTCAGCTGGAAGCTCAGGTTAGAATTTTAGTCTTCATTTACTACATTTATAGTAATAATTTCACATTTTGAAAAAGTGAATCTGTGTATAGAACAGGAAATAATACATTAGGAAAGTGATTTACAATGTGAGTTCAAAAACAGGAAAATATATATGTACACATTTTGAATATTATATATATAAGTGCATATATGCATATATATATCCTTGCATATATATAAAAATAATGATAAAATTCCCACTTCCATGCTTTGACAGTAGTCTCTGAATTTAACTGTTTATATGCTGATGTAAATTTTCAGCAGACATGTTTATTATATCATTTTTATTATCCATATCTGTTAAACCTCATCAAAGTCTGTTGCTAATGTGCATAGTCTTAGTTTTCTCTGGTAAGTCTTCCTCTAAATCACTACGCAGTATCAACTGAGTAGTCAGGCTTCACCATCTCATGAAGCTCTACTGATTTTAGTTTCATTTATTTTTCAGTAAGGCAGATAGACAGTGAACTTGTTTATTTTATTTCCAGTCTTTTCAGTTTAACACAACTCTTTCATGCATGTTTCTATTTGAACTAGCTCTTTCTTACCAGAGACTCCTTTTCATAGCAAAAGAGCCTTCATGCTCAGAAGTAACAATCATGAGATAAAGCATTGTCCCCTGTGATCCACTTACAAGGTCTTTCTTCCAATTTCTCAGATAAGTTCAGCTATTTTTAACAAGATGCATAGTGCTAATGTCTGAACTGGTATCATAAAGTCAGCAGATAAATTCTGGGCTGAAAATTTAAATAGAAGATCTCTCTGAAATTATATCCCCATAATACTTCAACAACAGAAGAAAGCAGAAAGATCCTTCCTTTTCTGGAAATTCTGCCTTTCTGTATCCTGGATAAATAAGATAAAATGAATAAATAAATAAGATCTGCATTTAAGAAATTCTATTGCTATTCTTCCTCCAAACTATCATTTGACACATGAGAACGTAGAGCTACCTCTAAGCCTCAGGACATAAGATTTACATGAACAACAATTGCTAAGAATCCAAACTGGGTGAGAGGAACTCTTCTGTCTCAGGGTTGACATATTCTCATGATGGCCCATCTGCTTCTGATACAGCCTCATCCATTGTGACAGCAACCAAAACAAATAGGCAAAAGTCCTATAGGTAGTACTACAGGAAGAAAAAGTATAACTTGCTCGGTAAGTAAAGGAGCTTGGAATAAAGTCCTAGGTCAGAGTCTTTCAGACTGGACAGTCCATTACTTGAAACTAAAAAAGCCTTTTGGCTGTAGAGATCACCAGAACTTGAAAAAAATTATGAACTTGCAATTTAAATGTCAAATTCAAATGCCTATCATGTAGACATTGACAAGAGGAAAATCATCCTATGTGCCCATCACAGTTAATGGAAAGCAGCAGACATTTCTGACAAACATGACTTCTGTTAGCAACTTAATTCTGTTATTTCAGCATTGCTGTCAGGTACCATTTGAGATCCCCCTAGGATATTTTTGACATCCACACAGGTTTTGCAGGTAAAAAGCAGAACAAATTACTTTCTAAACTGGCAGTTAAAGCTCAGATGGGATATCACAGAGTGCATTTAATGACATTAGACACCTATACAGAAGTAACTGACGTATCTTGAAGTGTTTATATGAAGATGAGTTAACTAAACGAAGATGTTGGCTGATAAACTTCAGATATCTTAATTCCTCAGCAAAACCCAAAATACATGCTCTAAAGACTCCACATAACTTCATCAGTTGTTGGCAACAACTGGCATTACCATGACTATTTGCAATGAAATACTACTTTTATCCTTCACACATGCCCCCTTTATTACTTTCATCTTCTCAAGCATTTTCATAATGTATATGCACCCTAGCTTCTAAATTTTATTTCATGTTTAATAGCTAAGGTTTTCAGAAATATGGTGACATTAGTGGATGAAAGTAATGATCTTAAAGGTTTCAAAGTTTCATTAAAACTTTAAATACAAATTAAATCTTTTTTTTATTATTAATAATAATAATGGTCATGGTAATAGTAATAAAGGTAGTCTAAATCTGTTCTTTAGCTGGATTAAATAAAAAGGCTTTAAAACATCCTGATGTTCTTGAAGGCCAGGTCCTTTGCACCTATCTTTTTTACAGTGGATGAATTGAACAAACTGCTGCTCCTTGACGAGCTTTATCACTTATTCTCCTTGCCTGTTTCATCTCAAAATTACTTTAACGTGTGCATGCATTTAATAAAGAATCAATATAACCATCTTTTCAGTAATTCCATCCTTTTAGGCAAACCCTATAATCCTGTAGGCATCCATCCTCCCTGATTTTCAACCACTCACTATTCATGCTTAATAACTTATATTAATATTAACATAAACTAAATTATAAGTACCTAAATAAAACATTTGCACTTCTCACATAAAGTAAGCCAAAGTTTTAAAATAATCTTCTGTTGCATTCAAACAGCATTGCAAATAATCAATTAATATGAATACTTTTTTATTTAAATGTAGTTTATATAACCTGGTCTGATTATTTTGCTTAAATAAAAAACTAAATTTCTGTAAATAAACTAAAACATTACATTGGTTGTAAACAAACTAAAAGGCCTTTGGCACGGTCCCCCACAACAACCTCCTCTGTAAACTGGAGTTATGGATTTGATGGGTGGACTGTTGGGTAGAAGAGGAATTGGTCATATCCAGATGTGAGTTGTCAATGATTTAATGTCCAGATGGAGGTCACTGATGAGTGGTATCCCTCAGGGGTCCGTACCGGGACCAGTACTCTTCAATATATTCATCAATGCCATAGATAATGGGATCGAGTGCACCCTCAGCAACTTGGCAGATAACGCCGAGCTGAGTGGTACCTGGCTGACATGCCTGAGGGACAGGATGCCATCCAGGGGGATCTGGACAAGCTCCAGAAATGGGCCCATGTGAACCTCATGAAGTTCAACAAGGCCAAGGGTAGGGTCCTGCACCTCGGCTGGGGCAGTCCCTGGTATCAATCCAGGCTGGGGAATGAAGGGACGGAGAGCAGCCCTGCCGAGAAGGACTTAAGGGTACTGGTGGATGAAAAGCTGCACATGAGCTGGCAATGTGCACTCACAGCCCACAAGGACAACTGTATCCTGGGCTGCAACCAAAGAAACATGGCCAGCAGGTAGAGGGAGCTGACTCTGCCGCTCCGCTCTGCTGAGAGCCCACCTGGAGTACTGCGTATAGCTCTAGGGCCCTCAGTATAGGAAAGACATGGACCTGTTGAGAGGGTCCAGAGGAGGGACCATGAAAATGGTCAGAGGGTTGGAACACCTCTCCTCTGAGGACAGGCTGAGAGAGTTGGGGTTGTTGAGCTTGGAGAAGGGAAGGCTCTGACGACACCTTCTTGCAACCTTCCAGTACTTGAAGGGGATTTATAAGAAAGACGAGGACAGACTTTCTAGCAGGGTCTGTAGCAACTGCACAAGGCGTAATGGTTTTAAAGTCAAAGGGCGTTGATTTAGACTAGATATAGAAGGAAGCAATTTTTCACAATGTGGATGGGAAAGCACTGGCACAGGTTTCCCAGAGAGATGACAGTGCCCCATCCCTGGAAGCATTCCAGGTCAGGTTGAGACAGGACTCTGAGCAACGGGATCTAGTTGATGTCCCTGCTCATTGCAGGGGGGATTGGACTAGATGACCTTTAAAGATCCCTTCCAACCCAATGATCTACGACTATAGGTTACTGTCTTTTATCTACAGGCTTACTCGAGGCACCGTAGGCAATTACAGGTGAATTTCATGCAAGTATTACAAGTAGTATAGACAGATTACATGATTCTAGCAAAATCAGCCAGTTTTTGTGGGCACAATAGGTATAGATTTTTGTTCTTTTTATTTAGCTTTATTTATTTTATTTGGCATTATTTGTGTTGTGTGTTTTCTTTGCTTTGTGGTTTTTTAATGTATTTGTGATAAAATTGGCAGGTCTTTTTGCTGGCATATAATTAAAATGTTCAAGTAGTCTGAAACTTAAGATCTTATAAACACTTCTTGAACACAATTTCTGTTGATTTCAGTGGTTTTCTGTTTCTTGGAGAGTCTCTTGACAGCTGTTAACGAAGTAGATGAAGAATGTTACTTATTTTCACTTGGTGATTATCTTAGTTGACATATCTTGTCTTCTCAGGCATGGCCAGGAGTCAAAGAAAATGTAGGTCAAAATTAACTTTTTCTTGTTAGGTTAATCCTTGTATTTGCTGGTTTTAGAGCTTCTTAATTCATTGTATTATGGACTTTGGCATAGAATGGATATGTCAAGAAAAATAGCCTACTGCAACGGTTAGAGGGGAAAAAAATGAGATGTTGCTTGAAAGTGTATAGAGCTCAATCTTACAATGGCATGTTTACAGATTATGTCACCCTCATATCAGCTGTTATCATCTTGATTTCCATGACTCTGTGAAAGGCGTTAAGCAGACTCAGTAATGTGGTTAAAATCCAAGAGGGTCATCTTTGCCATATCCATCACCTTGCACTGTGCCTGATGAAATCAGTTGGTCTGCCTGCTTGCAGGACCTTAGGAGTTCTGCCAGCAACTAGGAACACGAAGACAAATAGCACAATAAACAAAAAGAAATGCATCTTTGTGACTTCAGGTGCTGTAGCTGGTTGCAACAGAGCTAATTTGTGTGACATTATTTTTGACTTAGGTCAGTTGCATCCATAGTATGTCTTCTTTTCATAATATACATCTTTTCACTTTCCTACTGACGGAATTCATCGTCAGATGTCACATAACTATAGACAGACTGTCATCCAGAAATGATGTTAGGTTTGTTAAATTTAAAAGATTCTTTATATGATGTCATATATTCACAAAATTCTTCAGTGAGGGTGGGATTATTTTCACTTCTTTTTTCATGTCTAAACTTGAACTGGTTGCCCAAACTAGCTGTAACAGATAAGGAAGGTCTAGCTATTAAGTCACTGAGTCTGAACAAATACAGTCATTTGCTTTAGGAGGTGATGAATAGAACTGTGAACTGAAATTTACTACCTATTTAACAGACTGCTCACTACAGAGCAACTGTAGTGACTGTTCAGGGATACCTCTGTGATGGTGAGAGACTTCACTGTAAGGCTCAAATTAACAATTTATTTGAATTTCACTTACAGGTCTAATAACAATATATTTGAACTTCACTCACAGGTCCAATACACCACTAGTGCAGGTTTTTATGGACGCAACGGAGGAATGCACTATTGCAATTCTAAACCACAGGCGCACTAGATATTAATATCTTGAAAAGAATGCACTAATCACAATCTTAAAGCATGCCAAATACCATATGTATGTTTCTTAATCACTTACCCTTTCTCGGGTAAGGCCTCTCAATCCCTGGGAAGTTACCTGGTACAGCGTCCTGCACAAAGGGGAGAGAACCTCCTACAGGCCAGCTGTACCGCTGGAAAGATGGCCCCATTTCTGTCCAAACCTTACGGTTTTTATCTCCTGATTGGATGGGTGGGGGCAGGACTCGTCTGAGTGGATAATTTTGTTTATTCTGGTGGTGTGATGGCCCATTAATCTACATTGACACAAAATTACTGAATAGTGGTGGAATGGTGCTTAGGGCATTCGTTAAGGGATTACTCAAGGCGCCACTTAGGCCTCAGTTCTTACCATGATGCAGTCTTCAGGCAATCCCGGGCTGAGCCGTTTGTCCAGCTCCCCCCAAGTCATCTTCTGCATAGATAAGGATCGTTAAGGTGAGACAAAGCTGAGTTGACTCACAGCTCCCTGCATCTCGCCTTCGTGCTCTGAAACGGGTCTAGCCAGGTGATCCCTTACAGTTGGACATCCCTTACAACCTCACCACATCATAGTTAGCATAAGTCCTATTTGGGTAGAATTTCTGGTGTATCTCTTCTCTACTAGTTTTCATGTCTTGATAGTGTGTAGCTTTTAGACAATAATTTTTCAGATTGTACACCAGCTTAGCCTGGGCCTCTCCTGATATGTT
>NW_010512728.1:0-11539 GCF_000687285.1 Phaethon lepturus
AGGTCAGGCTGACAGGCCTGTAGTTCCCAAATTGGGATGGTTGACAACAGCTAGTCCAGAGACCTGTGGTGTTTTTAAAGGCTACTAGGAGCATTTCAGTTGGCTGAGTGGGAGCCAGAGTCAACCCAGACTGAGAGTAGGCCTTTTAGTGCAGGTTTAGCTTTAGACATGCACCTGGTACACAGAAGATATCTGGGTCCTCCAGTAGGGATATGTACCTTAGCACAGCCTACAGTACTGGTAGTAAGCTTTTGGCCACATGCTAATTTTATTTCCGGCATAGTGGGACAATGCTCATGTTGTATGGATTTTCCTAAGTAAGTTTTCCAGGGATTTTATGTCAAAATGGCTTTCTCTTTCTTATACATCTTTCTCCTGCCATGTGGGACACTGAGAATTGGGGAAGCTGCAAGCACAGATTTGGAATCTGGAGCATGGCTACAAGCATGTTATGTGAGATATACCTGTAACAAAATACTTGAGCATTGTCACGTGTATCCTGAGTGCTGGGAAAAGAAAGCAAGTACTCTAAGGTAGCTAACTCTTTTTTTTTTTTTTTTTTTTTTTTCCTCTTGTGCTAAGCAGAAGCTGTCATATTTTTTTCTGAAGTTGCTTAATCTGTGTTAAAATGTCCCCAGATACAGCATTTTGTTTTCAATTAGGCCACGTGGTGAGATCCAAAATACTTGTTAATATTGAAGGGAGAATTGGCTTAATTAATGACTCATGCTGGACAGCATTTTACTCTGCAGCCTGCCCCACTGTGGACCACTTAGTGTGGAACGCTCTCCATAGGAGGAAAGCGTGGTAATACATCTCTGTTAAGGCTGTAGCGTTCCAACTGTCCTCTCAGCTCAGGCCCATTCCTGCAGAACGGAACATTTTGGAAGCTGGTCTGATGATGCTTCTCTGTACAAGCACTCAAAACAGGAGGAAGCAATGGCACACTGAGAAATTCCTGAACAACCTGCAAAACAATCCCGCCTGCAAGTCTTGGGACTTCAGGGATGCATTGAGTTGGGAAGAGGCTGGACATGCACAAGAGGAAAATAAACAGTTATGTATTACAACTATAATAACAGTTTCTGTTATTGAACTGTGTGTTTAAATGCTGGTATGTCTGGTTTGCAAAAATAGTAGGACTTGCCAGAGAGCGAATCCTATTTATTTGTTTCTCTCCGCTTAATCTTCCTGCTAAAAAATAGAAAACACCGAGACTTCTGAAGAATTGTTCGGAACAAATATGTCTTCAATGTACTGGAGAATATATAGAATTTGTCAACATGGCTCTTTTTTGGTGAATTGCTGGTGTTTAAATATCTAACACTGGAAAACCGTTAGGCTAAATTCATGGAAATTTATTCCCAGTGAGGGCTATAAGCTCAACAGTAGAGCATCTTGGAGATATTTAAAAGACGTGTAGATGTGGCACTTAGGGACATGGTTTAGTGGTGGACTTGGCAGTGTTAGGTTTACTGTTGGACTTGATGATCTTAAAGGTATTTTCCAACCTAAATGATTCCATGATTCTATATGACATTTTCTTATTTGCTATAGACAGTCATGTAAAAGAATGTAACATTACTGTAACCGAAAGTAGTGGAGGTTGAGGTGTTACTGTCATTCATAATTTTGCCTAGCTGTATACTTAATACTATACAAGATGTGAAGATGAAGCAATCTCTTTTATCAAAGATGAGTCAAACATCAAGACAAGAAAGGACGTACTGAAAGAACGGTGAGCTTTCTAGGGTTGAGAATTGGAGATTAAGTCACATCCTTTGATGTTTTATTTCTTTTTTTTGTGTGTGTGATACAGCACACTTCTTGGTTTGGAATGTCTTCCATTTTTGATCTTCTATAAATTCTTGAAGGCCTTAATATGCCCTTTCAGCTGAAGATGTACCAAGAGCCCACGTACTGGGATACCTAACACACATGAGAACAGCTTTGTCTGTGCTCTGCTCATGCGTTGCCTCCTTTAGATTCTAGGTTGGCTTTTTTGTTTTGTGTTTCATTTTATTTTTTTTGGTTTCATTATTTTAGTGGTCTAGGAGCTGATGACATGGTTTGTGTTTTACTCTGAAAGAATCTGTTTAAATTTGTCACGCAGTTCAGGAAACTGTCACAGGTACCTTCAGTGCTACCAGGAAAACCCCAAGTGGGTGAGGAAAAAATGCAGCTGGGATACATCTCTGGAGGAAAAAAAAATCAAAAAGACAAGGCTATGCTGTGTCTCTCTAAGCACTTTATGTGCTCAATTAACACAGAAAATGTAATTGCTGCTGTCACCTCTCTCTCTAGATTCTCCTTGTAAACCTTGAATTTTGCTTGCCTTAATTAGGACTTCCAGTTTGTAATCACTTTTATCTAGGAAATGCGCTATTGTCACAAAACAAGACCATAAAAAGACCTGAAAATTTTGAAGCAAGATTTTGCAGTAGAATAGAATAAATCTTACTCCCTTGTGGTTTATTTTCTGTGTATGTTTGAGAAGTTTTTATTGAAAAAACAGAGGTGATAAATTCTGTCTGTGTTACACCTGTCTAAATATATTTTCTAGTATGTTCCTGTTATGCAGAAATTTTGCTAATGAACTCCCAGTTGAGGTTCGGGCATTACAGCAGTCTTGTAGATAGCAAAGAGCTTATGTGAGTGAAGATAAAGTAGTTTCTCGTGGAATTATATTTGTAGATTGCCTCCAGTGCCTGCCAGCTCTAAAAAGATGATATACCTGTCATTGTACCAGAAATCAGTTTTAAAACAGCAGAAAATCTTTGGATTTCTGATCAAGGGCATCTCTGGTGCACCAAAGGTTGAGAAAATCCTGTCAAAAAGTCTGCTAAAAAAAAAAAAAATACAGGGACTATTACTTTAATCATACAAATGTTTCTTTGTCACTGTCGGAATTTCCACATGTGTATAGCATTTACTGTACTTCGTCCACATTCCTGTCTGGGAAACACAGGAAGCAGTCATGCCAATCGAAGGAATGGAACCAGACCTGTAGGTGTGCATGTACCAGCATTATGCATGTTTTGCATTATGAAAAATGCATAACATACCATCTGTGTGGCACAAAAATGTTCTTTAACACACGGAGATAATGCAAAATTTGTTCTTCAGTTGCAAATGGTGTCAGTGCTCTTGTAGAAGGTGGAATTCGGTCTGGTGTGTCAGGGAGGCTGCAAGGGGAACAGGCTGGAATATTGATTATTTGATGCTGAATTGCAACCCAGAAATGTTGAAACAGCATGTATGCAAAGCAGTGTTTTCAAAGTTGAGGTTAAGGCCAAAGTGATTGCTCTTCCTGCTCAGGAATGGATTAAATCTGAAATTCCAACATTAACTTCCTTTGCCCTATGAGACTCATTGTATAGAATGAAATATGTTGGGGTTTTGTGGTGTTGGGTTTGTTTTTTGGTTTTTTTCATTTATCTTCCCCCTGCACTTCCCATCTGGCTTTGCAGAGCACACAATATTTGCCATGGTCCAGACTGGGTCTTTACTAGAGTAGAGGAACAGAAAAAATAGCAGGAAATAACAAATGAAACTTTTTGTTTACTTTTAATTTTCTAAAATTAGTCATAAATTGATTACAGTTGTGGAATATTATTCATGTAAGCCAAAATTAGTTGTCTGAGGATGTGAGAGAGTTGATAGGCACATGGTACTTTGGTCTAGACTCCCTAACTTCTGGGCTCTCTCTTTGTGATTTTTGTGTTAAAGAGCATCATGTAGCACTCAAAGAAAGAATAGAAGCATTCTTTACGATTAGAAATATCGTGTCCACATTAGTAACTGAATTTGGAAACACTGGTAGTAGTGCGCTATAGAGTGTAAAATCTGTGACCTTTCTGGATAAATCAGTTTGGAATGATTTGGGCATATAAGCTAGAGAGTATCCAATGGGTTGTATTCTAGTTTGTGTCTGGAATTTAGAAACAAATAATAAGGAAAAAATAATTTAAAAAAACATAGAATACCAGGTTGGAAGGGATCTCGAGGATCATCTGATCCAACTGTTCTTGGCAAAAACATGGTCTAGACAAGATGGCCCAGCACCGCTGAATTATAGAGGTGCACAGTGTTGTGGAATCCACCACTTTCCTGGGGAGATTATTCCAATGGCTGACTGTTCTCATTGTGAAAAATTCTCTTATGTCCAATTGGAATCTCCCCAGGAATAACTTGTGCCCATGACCTGTTGTCTTTTCCATGTGACTCCTTGTAAAAAGGGAGTCTCCATTTCTTTGTAGCCACCCTTTAAATACTGGGAAATGGTGATAAGGTCTCCCCTAAGCCTTCTTTCCTGAAAGCTGAATAAACCAAATTCTCTCAGCCTTTCCTCATATGGCAGGCTTCCTAGTCCTTTGATCATATTTGTGTCCCTTCTCTGGACCCTTTCCAGCCTGTCCACATCATTTTTGCATAGCAGGGACACAGTAAAACCGAACACAGTATTCCAGGTGTGGCCTGACAAGTGCAGAGTAGAGTGCGATAATGACTTCTTTATCTCTGCTAGTGATGTCCTTGTTGATGTAGCCCAGCATCCTGTTGGCTCTCTTTGCTGCAGCAGCACTCTGTTCACTCATATAGAGCTGCTTGTCCACCAGGACCCCCAGGTCCCTTTCCACAGAGCTGCTCCCCAGATAGGTAGATCCCAGCCTGTGCTGCACTCTTGAATTATGTTTTCTCAGGTGCAAGACCTTACACTTGTCCTTGTTGAACTTCATAAGGTTCTTGTTAGTGCACTCTTCCAGCCTATCCAGGTCTTCCAGCAGTGTGGCTCTCCTTTCCCAAGTGTCCACTTCCCCGACCCAGTTTGATATCATCGTCAAACTTCATCAGGGTACACTTGACCCCATCATCCAGATCACTTATGAAGATATTAAACAATGTTGGGCCCAGTATCGATCCCTGGGGGACCCAACTTGTAACAGGTTGCCAGTTTGAAAAGGAGCTATTTACCACCACCGTCTGGGTGCGTCCTGTCCTGGGGCCCAACAGTGCTGGTAAAGACAGAGGTGAAGAAAGTGTTGAGAACCTCTGCCTTTTCAGTGCTGTTGGTCATTTCTCCTGATTAACAGTGGGCCAGTGTTTTCCTTCTGTTTCTGCTTGTTGTTTACATACCTGAAGAACCTTTTCTTGTAGTTTTTGACATCTCTGGCCAATTTCAATTCGAGCTGAGCTTTTGCTTTTCTAACTGCATCTCTGCATACGCTAGCAATGCCCTTGTAGTTCTCAATGGGTATTTGTCTGCTTCTCCATCTCTCGTACGCGTCTCTTTTGGTTTTGAGCGGACTCAGAAGCTCACAGTTAAGCCAAGGGAGTCTCTTGCTCCACCTGCTTCCCTTAGCTTTACAAGGGAATGAACTGTTCTTGTGCTTCCAGGAGGGCGTTCTTGAAAAAGAACTCCCAGCACTCAGTCGCTCCTTTATCCTCCATGGAATTTTCCCACGGAATCCCTCCCAACTAAGCTCTGCGCAAGCTGAAGTTTGCTCTTCTAAAATCTAAAACCTTTGTTTTAGTACTAACCTTCAGTATAATAAATAGACTAATCTAAACCCAAATAAAGCAGCACATCCTTACTTTTACTGTCAGTGAGCTTAGTCACCTTATTGGGAGAAGATGCCTCTTGTATTTCATAAGA
Organism: Phaethon lepturus; assembly: GCF_000687285.1. Lineage (NCBI taxonomy): Eukaryota > Metazoa > Chordata > Aves > Phaethontiformes > Phaethontidae > Phaethon > Phaethon lepturus. The sequence goes on from NW_010512728.1 coordinate 5,654, forward strand.
TGCTGCAGAAAGATTCAGTGCAGTAGCAGGTTTGTGCTTTACTAAACAAGGATGTTGCACATCCACAGAGAAGTGAGTATTTAGAATTCAGCACATCCCATCATCTGACATGTTATTAATATCTTCGAGTAAAAGTCATGCTAGCACAGCAGGCCTATAGTTTCATCCTCCTGGTGGGAAACAGCAACCTCCCCATTTCCCTTAAAACCTAGTTTAGATTTGGGTTGTATTGTTAGCTTCTGACCAATTGCAAACAAATTGATCAAAACAGGGATTTTAGAAATTAGCCTTTAAATTAAGCATAATGCTTCATTTAATATATTTCCTCTGCCCCTTCCCTTCTGTTCTAAGATGTTCTTGATGACCAATGTATGTTCAGGCAGTGTGGTGTGCTCACCATAATGCTGTCTGCCTTTATAGGAAAGAAAGATGTTCTGCTCAGTCATGCAGTTCTCCCTGCATTTTGATTACCTTGGCAAAGCTTAAAACTGAAGACTTTAACAGTGAATTTGAAAATGGTTCTGTTGCAATAGGACAAGGGGTAGTAGTTTTAAACTAAAAGAGGGTAGATTCAGACTAGATATAAGGACGGAATTTTTCACAATGAGGGTCGTGAAACACTGGCACAGGTTGCCCAAAGGAGTGATAGATGCCCCATCCCTGGAAGGAGTCAAGGTCAGACCGGACAGTGCTCTGAGCAACCTGATCTAGTTAAAGACGTCCCTGCTCATTGCAGAGGAGTTGCAGGACTAGATGGCCTTTAAAGGTCCCTTCCAACCCAAACTCTTCTATGATTCTATGTTGTGGAGCAAGTATAGACTGCCTTGCTCCTGGGTGGAGGTTGCCTTGTGTCCACTCATCTCTCTGTGACCAAGTACGATGAATTGGTGAGGGTTTAGTACATTGGCATGATTTTGCTTAATATACCCAATATTTTATCCTACCAACTATGATGCTTCAGTTGCTTATTTTCCTGGCCCTTTTCCTTATTGCAACCTGAACTTGACCAGATTTGCTAAGCTCTAACTTATAAGAGGATGTGTAAGTGGGCAGAGGTCTATAGTTAGTATGATATTGATAGGTAAGCAGCAGGCCAAGGGTATTCAGTGAGAATTGGTGTGATAGGCACACTGAGTTGAGTGGGGAAAAGTACAGGATATGCATGCTTAGACATATTTCTGAATCTGCCCTTTTTATCCAGTGCAGATTTAATATATCTATTGACAGAAATAGCAAAGACGAAGATAACTATTTCTTCACAAAGTGGCCAGTGCACAAGTAAAGTTTAGAGCATTGCTATGGAAATTTAAGTAGAAAGTTCAAATATAATTTCTTTGGCTTGCTTGTCAAAATTGTGAAGAGAGTCTTAGTTTGGGGCTGGGGAATAGAAACAAGGTAGAAAGTGCTTTCTGACTCTCTTGTGGTGAAAATTACTGATATCTTCGTTTCTTAGCATAAATGTTCATAAAAGTTTGGAGAATAGATCCTGAAAGTCTATTGTTCTGTAGCGTATTTATTCATACCCCAAAAGCTGCATTAAAGTAATGCCGAGGCTTTAAGAAAAGTATTCATAGAGAAGGATTAACCTACTAATCCTTGTCTCCTAGGAAAAATGCTCCAAGTGAGTTGGCAGGACACATTTGAAAGAAGTTATGACTGGCACTCACTTGTCCACACCAGTTTTTTCAAATTCATAAAGCTGGTATGAACAGGGACAGAAGGATTCAGAAGGCATCATAACTACATTTTTATTCTTGTGAGGAGGCTGGACAGGAGACCCACATACTCTTGCAAATACCCTGAACTCATTTACTGCGGAGTGAGTGATGAATGGAAATTTTGATGATACTATTTCAAGCATGTTGCTTTCCTTCTTGTATTCCTGTTTTGCTGCTACAAGCTACTTCTTTCTCTTATGGCTAACCCAAGAAAAGGCCCTACCAAGAAGTTGTCTTGTGTATGTCTCTCCATTTGTTGTGTATGTGGCCATACAGACCAAAGTTGTTGGATACTTTTGGTAAAGAATAGAAAACATGCTTTATACATGAACTAGAATGAAGCAAAAGCTGTGTTTGTATGAGGTATGCAAGTATTTCTGTCTATCTGGAGTTACGATCTGTCGTTTGACCAAAATCTCATTTTCTTGCCTATGTTTAGCAATTTCCTGCCTTAAAAAGTCATTCACATTCCATATTGAATCATTTACATGTAAGCTGTGTGAGTGTTGTGGTTTAACCCCAGCCGGCAGCTAAGCCCCACGCAGCCACTCGCTCACTCCCCCTCCGTGGGACGGGAGAGAGAATCGTAAGAGTAGAAGTGAGAAAACTCATGGTTTGAGATAAAGACAGTTTAATAGGCAAAGCAAAAGCCGTGCACGCAAGCAGAGCAAAACAAGGAATTCATTCACTGCTTCCCATCAGGCAGGCAGGTGCTCAGCCATCCCCAGGACAGCAGGGCTCCATCACGCGTAATGGTTTCTTGGGAAGACAGATGCTAAAACCCCGAATGTCTCTCCACCCACTCCCTCTTCTTCGCCCCAGGTTTATATACTGAGCATGACGTCATATGCTAGGGAATATCCCTTTGGCCAGCCTGGGTCAGCTCTCCCGGCTGTGTCCCCTCCCAGCTCCCCGCGCACCCCCAGCCTCCTCGCTGGCTGGCCAGCACGAGAAGCTGGACTGTCCTTGACTGCTTAGCAATAACTCAAAACATCAGCATGTTATCAACATTTTCTCATCCCAAATCCAAAACACAGCCTCACACCAGCTTCTATGAAGAAAATTAACTCTATCGCAGCTGAAACCAGGACAGTGAGCATCTGAACAGCCACATGTACAAGCAAAAGAACCTAATTTCTAACATCAGTATGACTGAGGATTTCAAATCTTTCTGGCTTAGGAATTTTTCCCTTTGCAGCAAATTGTTGACCAAAGCACCTTTGGTTCCTAATGTGTTTTCAAGTGAACACTGGCAGCAGGCAGTTCAGAGGAGGAAGAAGATACCCAGTCCAGAAAAGGTCATACTCTTGCTCTTTCTGTATAGCGTGGTTCTTCCAGACAATGTAATGCTGCAGTTTAGACAGCTGCAATCACAACTTTAAGATAGAAATTTTTCTGGTGTATAATTTTCATTAAATTCTTGGTATGCTTTTTTAGTACAAAATACCAAAGAAGTGTGCCCTCTAAATTGAGAGAGTACATTCTCTGCCACCAAAAGCAACTCTCACTAGCCAGTGTTAGACTTCTCAGTCAGAATCTCCCTCCGAACACAGGATTAACTCTTCTATGGAATGGCTGCCATTTACCCGGGCAGAGGGCTGAAGACTTACATTTGTGATAAGCTTAAAGGGACATTGATGGCCGTGGTCTTATGCCTCAGTCTGATGTTCAGTCTTGGTCCAAGTGGCACTGGAGTCCAGCCTTTATTTTCTGAAGGTGGAAAAGTCTGGAAGGAAAAAAAAAAGTCTAAAAATCCAAGAAGAGTTGTCCTCTGCCATTCCCATGAAAAGAAATCAAAGCTTTACAGAATTGTGCATTCTGTCTTTCATAGATACCTGGAAAGACCTTTCTCTTTAAAGCCTGGAAGCAAAGCCTGTTCGGACACTCAGTTGTTTTACTTAGAACCATGTTCTACATGCCAGTTATATTTATGGATGGGCAATCTCTTTTTTAAGTGCAGGCAGGTTAGCAGATGTGAGTCCAGGCCTGTTGTTTTCAACAGAGGTATTTGGATCTGCTGTAAGAAGAGAACATGCAGGAAATTCTAAATAAATTTTGTCAGAGAGGTCAGAACGTCTGGGCACCGGGAGATGCCTTGTACTTTAATAACAAAGTTTACTTCTGATGTCGCTGGGAATTCAGTCATTTCTCCTGCCTCCTTTTGGTCATTTATATATATTACATGGCTGCCACATGGGCTTGTGCATTTGCTGTTCATTAAGTTACATTATTCCTTAACAATATAGATGAAGTATCGACTAAATGAAAGTATTTAATTACTGAACACAATGACAACATTTAGCCCTAAATTTTCATAACTGGAAGGATTAACTAAGTATGTAATGCATCACTGAATGATTCAACAGAGCATTGTAACTCTCTTCGTTTCGCCATAAATTGTAACCTGGAGTTGTTTTTGTAATGGTAATTGCCTTATCTTCATAAATTCTACAGTCTTACATAATTTAACTAGTATTGTAGAAGGATTTCCCAAGAATAAAAAAAGCAGGTGCTGTCAATGGTAATTTAAATAAGAAAAGACACTTTAAGTGTTTCTTCTTTTGCTAGTAATAGAAATTAATTAGCTTTGAGCTGCTTTGGAGGTTTTACATTTTTTGCTGTGGCCTGTTATGTTTTAGAATTGTATGGAAAGTAGTTTTGATTTGATCACATTATCTGGTGTGAAGGTTCTGCAGGAAGGCAGAGGTACATAAGTCAAATGTCTGCCTGCCTGCGTATGGAGACTGCAGAGCATCAAGAGTGTAAATTAAGATATTCCAAATAAGTGTTTGAAGTGTTGGCAAAGGTTGTGCTACAAGTCTGAAATATGCTGCTAAACGTTTCTTCCTTTAAAACTAGGAGCTATTGAATGTTTTAAACTAAAGTATGGCTACTTTAGACTGACTTTACCTAATGTAAACTGTTGGAAAATAGAATTGATTCATTTAGATTAAATCAGTGCAAAACCAGAGAGAACAGGCCCACATATGAAATATAACTACTGTGTCTGTGCGTACATTAGCAGTGCCACTCAAATATAAAGATTTTGTCGAGGGATTGTGGTATATGTCTGCATTAGAACCTAGTGGAGCCCAGTAAGTGCAGATTTATACGTAGTTAGTGCTGAGGTTCAAACTTTGTGTTTTTCAGAGGATTTTTGTTTTTACTTGCTGTAGTCAGATTCTGATGGCTCGGTGTCTGTAACTGGTTGGAGCGCATCTTCCGATTTAGTTTTAAGCAAAGGAGCTCAGCTAGTGTGCTCCAAGACAACTCTGCAGCATAAACTGAAGTACAGTGGAAAAGGGTTGATCAGGTGTCTTCCTTCAAAAGCACACTCCTAATATGAACTAAGACTAACATGTATAATACATACGTATGCAGTGACCTCACGAGTGGTGAGAGCAGCTCTAGTCTCAATGAAATGCAAAAACTTTTGGTATGTTGCCTATTTGCTTATCCATCAGCAGTATCAATAGGGCACATCTATTAAGAAATGTAAACCAGTCCTGTGTTGTGTCTGTTGTCTTTGTTGTGCCAGCCTTGCTTCTCATGTGCGAATTACAAGCAATAATTAGCCCTTTCATGTGAATTACTCTTGGCACTCAGAAAGACTTTCTACTACCCATTTAGTTTCTCTTCTGATGTTTTTTGTATGGTGCTAATCGCCAAATTCCACTCATTATTGATGGTTGAGGGTGGATGTCTTTTCTTTACATCTGAATGTATAAATTCAGGGTGGAGTAGGTGGGAAATTAATCCTTTTTTCGTTAAACTGCCAGGTGCAAAAGCTGCTGGTTGCCTGAGGGCATGAATTTTATCTTTAGCATCAAGAAGAAAGGTCCAGTTGTTCAAAAGCAGAATTATGATCATACTTCTTACATTTATGGAAAGCAAAATATTTAATATACCTATTAACAGACAGGTGGTCAGAGACCTGTGTCTTGTTTTCAGGTTTGTGTCAAGTCACTCAGCTTTCTGTGCCTCAGTAAAGTTCTTGAATGCTCTTTACTGACTGGTTTTTGTCTTTGTTAGATTTTATTTGAAATTTCAGGCTAAATTTGGGTTGTATTTTTCTCTCCCTGGTGTGTGACAGTATATACCCCTGAGCAAAGAAAATTTGGACTTAAAATAATGAACATTGGAATCACAGAATCACTAAGGTTGGAAA
>NW_010512729.1:0-37518 GCF_000687285.1 Phaethon lepturus
TAGATGGCCTCTAAAGGTCCCTTTCAACCCAGTGGTTCTATGAACACAAAATGTGGTTCATAGGTGCTAAGAGTGGCTCCTGTGTGTTGTTGTTAGCAGAGGCTGTATTTACCAGCCTCTGATCTTTGGTTAGGTCTGTCACTACCCGAAGGAAAACAGGATAGACTCAAAAAGTCCATCAGTATTCACACTCCTGTCTTCGGATGTTTTAGTAACAGTTCCCCATTGATTTCATCTGCTACTGATCACTATAATAAATGGAGATATTTCGTGGGTATATTTAGATATTTAGACCCATATTCTATGAGTCTAAAAATTGTGTCCCCCACTAGCCTGAGGACTAGTTTCTGCAGTTGGAGCATAGGTAGCTCAACCTCACCCACCCCAGCTATCAGACAGGTTCCCATTTGACAGTAAGAGGCACATGTCCCTCTTGGTTTTGTTCTAGTCTGTCACATCTTTTCTAGAGCAGTTGCCATGTTCTCTGTTCTCTAGGATCCCTGGGATAATCCTCCTTTTTCTTTGGTGTTATGAACTTGCTCTGCTATTGATGGGCTAGGACGAGTTCCCGTGGTAAAAGGTAGAGGCAGGGGTGAGATCGTGAAGCAAAGCATTATTCTGCATCACACAAATCTTTTACATGATCTGTTTTTCTTCCTTTATATATTTTATATATTACAACATTATTCTCTTGTATATTTATCAAAGCATGCCCAGCCTGGAGAAGAGGAACATGGTGGTTAAGAGTTGACATCTGAGCCTGGCTTTGACCCTCCTGGGGAGCCTGAGCATCTGCAGCTTCTCACCCTCTGACACAGGGCTTGTTGCTGCCACAGCTTCCCACCTGCTGCAAGGCTGCAGTGCACCCTGTGGGAAATACTTCTCCAAAGTTTTATTGTGTAGGAGCTAAAAAAACAAAATTAGGAAAGGTTTGGTTTGTAGCGAAGTTACTTCACTGAAAGAAAGCTTGCTGCTTTCTGAAGAGGAATGGGGCAGTTCCTGGGATACCAAACTGTTGTCATTAACACAAGGAGTGAAGAAGAACATCGAAGGACCTGCGTTAGCTCCATTGAAACCTCTGTTCGTTTTGCCATTGATTTTTAACGGTGTCAGGGTGAAGTCTCTGGTTAATAATTGCTCAGAAACCTGTGTAGAACCTCCCTGCTGTGTCTGAGATGGGGGTCGGAGCCTGGCTCGGTGATGAATGGGGTGCACGCTGTGTTTGCACTGACTCGGGCAGCTTGGAGGCCTCTCTCAGCTACATCTTTCTGTTATGAACCCTAACATGGGGATTTTTTGCAGTGTGTTGGATTGCAATTGATTTATGCTTTCATGTAATAAATGCTTTTAATGCATGGGATGTGACTATTTTTAGTAAGATGAGTATAATTTTTCTCCCCACTTGTAGGATGGCTATTTTTCCCACCGACCGAAAGAGAAAATGCGAACAGACAGCAATAATGAAAATTCAGTCCCCAAGGACTTTGAAAATATTGATAACAGTAACTTTGCTCCCAGGACTCAGAGACAAACACACCAGTCTGAGCTGGTGAAAAAACCCCTTAGCAAGCAGAAGGAGCACTTGAGAAAGAAACTGGAAGAGGAGAAGACAAAGGAGAACTTGCTGCTGGGGAAGAACTCCAATGAGGTGGTGCAATTCAGTGATCACCCTGGAAAAAACAGCAGCAACAACAACAACAATTTGAAGGAGATTCACAGGTCTCCCAGACAGCATAATTTAAAAAAAAGTGGAAACAGCTCCCCTGAACTGAGATACGACCAACCACCAAAGTGTGAGGTAACAGGCAAAGAGGCAATCTCAGCCATGTCTCGGTCTAAATCTAAGCAGTGTCGGCAAGAGATCGCAGAGGTGTATTGTCAGCACAAGCACGGGAAGCTGATGCCGGAGAAGGTGACGCGTTTCTGTACGCTGGAGGGTAAGTTGGTAGATGGTGAAGGAGAAATAACATGTTATCTTGGGGGAAGGATTCTGTATATTTGAAATGGCCTCCTGATGACAAAAAATGGCTTTACTGCCGGAATGTATAATGTACTTAGTCTGTGAAAACGAGGGAGCGTTTGAGGATGTTTTAAACAGGGAGTTATATGGATGTCACAAGATCCTTGATAGATTCCTACAGAATGTCTTTTCACTTTACTTCCACCAGATTTTTATTACACTATGTGATCTAGGTATTCAGTTGCTACTCCTGTTTATTTTAGTTCTTAACCTACAGACACGGAGAAGCATAGTTGAAGTCTTGTTATTCTGTGCATCAGGTGTGCTTTTTGGGGATTGGGGAACAGCCGTGGTAAATTTTGGTGCCTTATGCTAACCGATTAATGAGTGGCATTGTTGTTATGGCCATATGGCCTTTTTTCTGGCACAGTAGAGTCCTAACTGATACCCAGGACTGCTAAGCATTTTGATAACCCAGATAATTATCAGAAGTATAATAGAAGAAGTTCCAAAACATGGGGAAAAAATTCAATTTTTTGGCTCACTTCTATATTTAATGTTCTTCAATCAGCAAGAGTAATTTTCAGAATCGCTGTTGTAAAGAGTCCATTACCTCTGCTAGCCTCAGCCAAGCTTTGATTTGTTGCTTTTGGTTTCTCCATGCAGTCAGATACATGAGGTATCGCTCCACTTGCTGTTGGTTTGCATGTGTGAGCTGACCTTTTCCTACTTTTCAAGAAGAGGCCTTCATGTGCCACCATTCATTTAGCTGTAAGCTTCCCATACAGTAAAGTGCCTTTTTTTTCTTTCCAAAGCATTGATCCATAGATCAAAGTGGATATTGATCAAGGAATAGCATTATCCGCAGCAGCACTTGTTTATACAGCAGTTCAAAGTCCCCATCCTGTAATTGGCACTTCAGCTCATCCGTGTAAGGATACGCTGATGTCTGTCTAAGCTGAAAGTGCAGAGGGACTTGTACAAACAAGAGAATAGGTCTTGCTTTGAGATGGTAGAGTAAACACGGTGAGCCAGGGGGATTAGGCAAAGCTTAGTTTCTTCCATTAGGAATATTTAGTTACATCCTCTCACCCCTGCGGCTTACCTTTTTATTGCACCATTGCAAAGCAGTGGTTACTATTGGGTGGTTTTAGTGTGGGAGGGAGGAGGATCCATGTTGCTATTGCCTAAATTAGGATGCTAAACTCCCTATACAGACAGTGGGGAAAAAAGGAGGTGCCCCAGAGGATGTTTCCAAACAAGAGCATCTGTCTGTAATAGGAAGCTTAGGCTTTTAATTTAGATGACACACATTACCAGGATGAACTGCATAAGCACCCTATTTCCCACCCCAGTGCATCTGTGACTGTTTTTTTGTTGTTGTTGTTTTTGTTTTGTTTTTTACCATGTCTCTCTTGGTGTTTTTCTTTCTTATCATGGTAATAATCAAAATTGTTAAGCTGGGTGGGCAAACGTTGGAGGTAAAGAATTAATGGAGCAGGCAGAAGACTTGGTCTTCAGTGGGAAGCAGGGAGAGTGACAGCAGAGGCAGCACAAGTTGAAGGGGAGATAAAAGAACAGCAAAGAGGTAAGAATTGAGCAAAACCAGACATCAGTGGCAGGCTGAGCATTAGTGAGTATCCCTGAGTGCCCCAAGGTCCCAGTGGGGTGCTGCTGCTGGAATCCACTGTGATAAGCATGTCCTTAGTATCCTTCCCTCTTCTTCTCTAATGACAGGCAAGTCAGCTTTGGTCTCTGAGAAAGGTGATGGAGGTCAGCACCTTGCAGACACTGTCCTACACTTTTTGAGATCAAGGACCTATCTTAGAAATGTTATCAATGCTATATACCTTGTGTAGGGTAAATGCATCACATATACAAATATGCAAGTGATATCCTGCAGAGCTGGAAGATGTACTGTCATTAGTGTGGGCACACACTGTAGCTGTGTGCAACTTTGCACACACCTATGATTCCATCCCCTGCCTGGTAATCTGTCTCCCAGGGATGCAGGGTGACTTTCCAGAAGTTTTAAACAACTGCCATTCTTAAAAACAGGCTTCTCAAGAAATATTTATTGCTTCTTTTTTAAATACTGAATTAATCTCATATGCCCTGCAGTCGGGATAAGAGCATGGTCTTAGAACACAGGAACAGCATCACCTTTTACACTTGAAGCCTTTCAGTATGTATGTACATTGCACATTGATATGAATGTTTCTGTTGTAATAAGACCTAGTAAAATGTCCAGGAAAACTGGGAGCTACAAACATGACTAGAAGAGTGGAGAAGTTGTCCAAATACACTTTTATTGTAAAATACACATGAATTTAGTAACAACTCATGAGGTATGGATATATACCACATTAAAAAATTAACTGTAAAAAGACTGTGGCTACAATTTTTAGGTTTGCAGTGCTAAAATTTCATTTAGATTTTTATTTTAGGCAATGATACTTGTTTAAAAGAATTATTGAGGGATGTCTTAACTTAGCCAGAGGGATCGGGATCCTTGTGGAAAATGTTGACTTTTCTTTGCCTCAAGGTTATTTTGTTGTGTCCATGCTGACAGCTGAACTTAACCACTCCCACAGCCAGATTTCCATGGCAGAAAATCTGCACATCCTGTGTTACATACAGGGTCGCTCTAGAGCAGATTTGGGTGCTTTTCTGGGGGGAAGTGATAAAGCAGCAGCTTATTGAATGGGACACGAGTTGCTTATGCAGGAGGCACCAATGCACAAGCAGATTGGGACATCAGACCTACAGAGGAGATCCAGACTTTGAAGTCACTTCTCAAATGTCTGAATACAGGACTATCAAGACAGACATGTAGGAAGCCCAAAACTGAAGGTGCCCAGTGCCTACTGGAAGGCCTTGTATGTGTATAACTTGGTAGATTCCTTAAATTTTTACAGCCCTGTTAAAGATATATTGCCTGAGTTTAACTCGGATCTCTCCTTCCCACTGCAGAACATAAATACTGCTGTTGTTCACTCACAGACTGGCTCCATCCCTCATCAATCCCTTCAACTCCAGAGGTCCTTTAAAGGAGTTGAACTTGGTTAGGAGATGTTTTTGAAGCACTGACCATCAGCCTTTGGGGATATAAGACACCCCATTGTTAGGATCTCTGGTAGCAGGAAGTCTGTGTAAAGATCTTGCCACTTTATGCATCAAAAAAAGCTGTATGCTGTTTGTCAGCAAAAGTCAGACATCCGGGGACTGAGTCTATGTATTCAGCATGTGAGTGCTGTTTCCTTCAGTTTGGTTTGAAAAAAGGTTTCCTGTCTGTTTTCAGCAGAGCTGTGAAGTATAAATATTTATGCATTGGAGCAGCACATTCATCCATTATCCCAACATATAAATGTGTTCCCGGTGCTATGGTTTCCATTGAGATGTCATCCGGCATTTAATCCCCCTGGATCCTGTCTCGGTTGATCAAAACCACAAAGCTGCTAAGTATAGCTATCAATCATGGACATGACTCCATCCAGCTGGATTGTCATAAATGTTAAGTGATACGTTCACTTCTGAGTGGTTATCAACAGGAACGGGATCTTACAAACTGTTTCTTTTTTCTTTTAAGTATTTTATTGTTTCCAAAGGCAACAGGCAAAGGAAGTCAATTACAACTCTTCAGCGTATAAAAGAAAGGACTATTAAAACCAAGAGCATCATGTTTACCACCTGTTTGACATGCAGGTGTTATTTCCATGAGAACAAGAGGACACACATTGCAGTCCCTTTAAGGATGTTGCTGAGAGACAACACTGCTGAAGCAGCAAAAACAGATTTGGCAACTTTACTATTTACCTGACTTGCAGAGCACGTGAGCTGGCATTTCCCAACAAGCTGGTCCTGAAAAGAAGGCACAGACATACAGAACATGGGATTGGTGGCAAAGGCTTTAGGTTGCAGCCTTATCCAAAGTCATGGCTGAGATCAGGGCCACAGACAGCTTGCAAGTCACCCTTCACTTAGAAGGGAATGTTTGGACTTTGTAGAAGGGTGTTTTTCAGGAAATGCTGTCAGTGAAGGTAAGAGGGGAAAAGTAGGTTCAGCACAAGGTTAGATAAGGAAAGAGCAAATCCAGTCCCATGCAGGCTGGGGAGATGGTACAGGGAGACATCCTTTAGGGGAGTTCTTCTTAGGAGACGTGATACGGAGATCAGCAACCTGTGGACAATGTGTCAGATTGTTTCCTTGCTGGGGCCATTTCCAGCCTGGTCCTATACAGGCCAGACTAGAGACTTGCATCTGCTCACCAAAACTGTTGGTAGACCTGGACCAGCTGCCTCCCTTCCTTGTCCATCATTATACATGGCCCTCCTCTTGTGCAGAGGTACTGGGAAGAAGCAGAAGTTTCAATGCGAATTCTTGGCTCTAAAATAAGCTTCACTCTGTACTTAGATAAACTCCTCTTTGACAAAGCAGAAGTGACCTGATCTGTGACATGTTTCCCCCAGCAGAATCCCTTATTACCGTGGGCAGGAGTACAGTTTAGAATGGCCACTGTGACCCTGACTACTGAGATTGCTGCCTAGATTATTGTGCAGCAGTGCAATTACGATTACACAACTCCACATTTCAACGTGCATATTAAGGTTGTGACTTCTACTTGCGGTCTTCTTTCTGTGATGAAAATGGCCAGCTTCTGACCTAGTGGCTGTATTTAGTCCTCAAATTCTGTTTTCCACTCCCACATGGATCATGGAAGTTTGTAGCCCTGAATCCCTTGTCATGCACGTTTGTTGGATATGCAGCACGGTTCTTCCTTAGTCATTGGCACCAGGTCTGTGAGTCATCGCAGGCGCGGTGCCAAGTGATATCTGCATCAGTCCTCCTCTGGGCCAGCTTCTCTAGGCTGCCATATCCCCAGGAGAGACTCTGGCCCAATCCTTATCATTAATTACCCAACTGGCTTTATGCTTGACCCAGATCTATGGCCCTAGATAGACTAAAAGTATGTAACAGGTTTTTTTGCAGGGTATTTTCTCAGATGTAGCTCTGGCAAAAGAAGAGTCCCTAGGAAAGCAGAGAGCCTCAAGTGAGCCTGATTTATTTCCCCTTGGCTCTTCTGTTGTCTTTTCTTAGTTTATAAATCAAACAGGTTTTCTGCTACCTTCATCCCTGTGGGGTAAACCCAACTCATAAATAAAGTAGAAAAATAATCAAGCTACCCTCATTCCACATCATTCATCAGCACTGAAAGAGTTCTTTGCAGATTAGATTGCTTTCTCCCTGGTTGCTTATTGATAATGCTGCTCTGGCACACTGAAACAAGAGTTTTCAGTTTCTTACATGCTGCCGAGAAGAAAATTTTCCATTTATATTTGAAATATATATTTCAATATTATATATATTGAAATATATATTTGAAATATCTATTGAGTTTCATATAGAAAACAGCCTTGTTTTGGTTTTCAAACTGAGAGAAAAGGGCTCTGGACCTCTGTTTACTGAATAATACACACAGGTAACAGTGATCTGCATGTTTATAATTTTTTTTATCTGACTACTTCAAAATGACAGAAAGAGGTGTGATTTGCAGGAAGGGAGAGGATAAGCCACTAAGATGCCAAATTCTTACGGGTAGAGTAGAGCTGTTGTTCAAGGCATGGAAATGAGAGCATCCTCTATATAATTTTAAAAGAATGGGAGCTGTAACTAAGCAAATACAGAATTTCATCTGCTCTATATGCATGTGTATGTGCAGTGACATATAAACATACGGCTTTGTTTAGCTTTCACATTTTTCCCAATGCATTTTTGGACTCACTGGGTTTGATCTAAAGATTATTGAACCCCAAATTTGTCTTTTTCTCCCAGTTTCAGGATTCCCAATGGCACTGGCTGCTCCTGCTTTTCTGTACATTTAATCTGTTAGTGTGACAAAATTAGTGTGGTGAGCTATACGCAGTTTCAGGAGCATGTAAGAGCCACTGCACATGCAGTCCAGACAGCATCTTAATTTGCTGCACCACAGATGATTCTGCTCGCAATAAATTTACTGTGAGTAGACTAATTGCAAAATAACCCTAATTGAGTAGTTATCAGCGAACAACATCCTGTGGAACAAAACTGCTTACAATTAATAGCATTTAAGCCATACGCTGGTATTCTGCAGAACGCTAAAATGTAATTACACTGTGTACAGAGATTGTGTTCTGTTCTGGAAACCATGTTTCCAGCACTACTTTGATTATAAAGGGCCATTTCAAGATTCAGTACTTGCATTTTGGATGGAATGAATTTATGAAATAAGTGGTGTGTCTCCTTTCCCCTTACATGTGTAAAGCAGAACCAACTCTAATAATAATCAGTGAAGCTGTGGCACTGTAAAGAGAAATATGAGATCTTACGAAGAATGTATGTTGCCAGTGATTCTCAGATTGACTTTTATTATGACCACACGTGCAATGTTGGATAGTTAAAATTAGGATGTAAGTAATGAAAAGATACTTCATTGTTTTGAACAAAGATGGCCACTCCCTCATTGTATGGATGAGGACTGGAGTATTGTCATTTATGTGATGAAAATGCATGTAAATGCTAGGACCCAAAGTGCATCTAAGCTTCTGTCACCAGGCTGGATGTGCAGGCAGGCTTCCCACTGCAGGGCTGCCTGCACTGCTGTTGGGTGACACTCTGGTCTTTTGAAGGGAGTGATGAGGCAGCCTTGATGTAAGAGCTGCCAAAACGCTTCCCCGTGCTCGCAGCTGAGTTGTTCCCTGGGCAGAGGGCCAAGTGAGTGAATTACCCTCAGAAGCTGGATCTAGCCAGTGGGTCAAACACTGGACAAGTTTCTTTGCAGAAGGAAGATCTGCCTTATAAGGGAGCTCGAATGGCTAGAAATGACCTTGTGGCATCGCAAAACAGGGTGACATTGTTTTGCCACCTCCCTGCATCTCTAGGGACAGCTGCAGTGTAGAGGACAGGAAACTGGTGTTTCTCAGAGATGGGTGAGTTTGTGGCATTGCAGAGCTGAGCGATTCTTCTCCCAAAAATAAGGCCATTATGAGCACAGGCTGGCTCTGTCATTGCAGTCTTCCATAGTTTCAGCTTTGGTTTTAGAAGAAATTCAATGAGGGGAAAACTGTGTTGGGTGTCCGTGCCAATTACTCCTTTTATTTAAATACAGACAATTCCTGTCTAGATCCATCTCCAAGTTTAGAAGTGGGAGAATGAAATTAGACTGATGTTCCTCTGTTTCTGCCACGTGATGCTACTGCCCGCTCACGTTTTTCCACGGTAGGCCTGTCATTTCATCTGTGGATCTGGTGGCTGCAGAGTTGGTCCCTGACAGGCCAGGGCAGCAGACTTGCGGAAAAACATCTTAACAAACAGCATCCCGAGGAAATGCCGAGGGCAGTGCATGACATAAGGAATGGAGGGCAGAAGGGCTGGAAAATTTATGGTCAGCAGCCCTAGTTCTCACCAAGCCTCTGTTTTGGAAAATGATATTATTTTATGGAGCATTAAAGGGGGAGCATGGGCAAGCGTGGGAGAGGATGATGGCTAAGTATGTCCTTGCTGCAAACCTCCTGGGAAGAGAGCATGAGGGTAGCAGAAGCTCAGTGAATATTTTGATAAAGATTACTGTGTATGTACAGAGATGAAAGAAAAGTACTTAAGTGATCGCTAATGCTTCCCAGTGATCCTGAAATGTGTGGACAGATATTGGGGGGGGATGACAGTCAAATACAACTATGGCTAGAGAGAACTATTAGTACAATGGTATGAGCTGGGGAGCAAAGGGGGGAGAGATAAGAAAAAAGAAAAAAAAAAAAAAAAACCCAAACCAAAACCACCAAATCCTATCTCTCCCTGTAGTAAGAAAACTTGAACCATACTGGCAGTCATGTTTTTTTTTCATATAAAATAGCTGTTGGACCTCTGGAGTGGACTCATTGCAGTGATTTTAGTAGATGGACCTTTAAGAGGAAACATGGCATCCAATTCTTATTTTTGTTCAATGCCAAGGAAGCAGCTGTGCAATGTAAATGCACAGTAGTACTGAACTGAGCTTGAGTTAAGGTTGCACAAGCAGCCTCAATGTTATATTCTTTCCTAATTTGACTTTGCAACCACAACTGAACGGTGTTAGTGTTGTCGTTATGTACTAATTGTAAGCAGGCAGCAGCAGCTTTCAGATTTGGTTTTTCATTTAGGCCTAAAATGTCACAAAGGACACAAGGAGATTGCTGGGGCTGACTTTCTAGAAATTCAGCTCTGCCTTCCTAACCATTGCACTTCTCTAAGTACCATTACTTAGCAAAGTAATACTCTGTTTTCACAAGAATCTACAGCTGATGAACTATTATTTTGAGAATGGGGAAATGTCATGTCCCAATGTTAGCTGCGACTTGAGGCTGCCACAGTTTGGTTTGAAGTCAGTGGCACGGACTGCATTACTTTTAAAATAATTGTGGGGAGAAGTCTTAACAATTAATTTCCTCCTTCTGAGCTGAGGCAAAAGATGTTCCTCTCTTGTGGATTTTTGAAACAGATGCCTTAACTATTAACAGAGTTTGTTACAGGATTAAGTATACAGTTAAAAGGAATGCACCCCTTTTCAGGCAGGTTTTTCAAAAGGTGCATTTATTTGTTTTATTTCAGGAGTCGCTGGGCTTTATGAGACCAGTGGCTGTTTTGTAATGTCTTTCCTTGGAAATGAGGAAGAGTTGTTTAAGGGATCTTCTCTGAATTAAAATGCCAGCAATCTAGGCATGAATCCAATCTTTCAGGACATTAATGCCATTTTAAGACTCCAAACCGTAATTTAGTTGTTTCTGTTGCAAGTTTTTTTTTTATGCAGAATGTAGTTTTAAAACATCAGTTTTTGTTTCCCCCCCTGGGTAATCATGACTTCTATAGAAAAAGTGAATGACAAGGATCTGTAGCTGAGCAACCTTAGAAAAAGATTTTGAAAATGCTTAATGTATATCTAGTCTTCCAAATAAATGCTTGTCTTTGGTAGTTTGAGAGCATGTTAGAAGTGAATAGCCCTGATTCCCCACTCACACTATTTTAATATCCATGATATGTCACTGATTTTTCGTCTAGTTGTGTCAAAGTTATTCCTGATTGACACATTTGTAGGGAAGAACAGAGTACTCCCAACTCCCAATGTCTATTGCTGTCACCATCAGGCTTAGTTAAATGCATATTAAACTCTGAAGTATTCTTTTTACAGTTCTACTATAAAATAAGATAGTGGTTTTAAAGTCCTAGCCCTACTGAAAGGTCCATGGCAAAAGTCCATAATTTTCCTTCCCTAGTTTTCTCATCGGTCTCCAGGGAGGCCAAAAAATTTTTCAGTCCTTTCTCTTAGAGCTTGCTGAAGCTGAATCATCACTCCCATCTCTTGTGTTCAGGGCTTACCCATCTGTCTTCTTCCAGTGGATGTCACTGTAAGAATGGTGGGAGATTTGAGCCAAAACCCAGAATTATACTGCAGGAAAATCACTATCTTTTAACTCAAACTCTGCAGTTTACTGTAAATAATTTGAATAGTGATTGTATGTGCTTTCAAACTGTAAAGTTTGTTCTTCAGGACTGAATCTCTTGTTGCCTTTTAAAACTATTTCTCCATATTGCTGTTCTCATGATAAAACACAGTCTTCTACAGGCAGTGCTGCCAGGAGAGCACTGGCATACTCCAGTGGCTGAATTCCCCTGCTGCACCACCTTCTCTTTTGCTGCTACAACTTTTCTGGGCGTTAAAAGTTTTGAAGAAAGGCTCTTCTACCTCCTAATAATGTGCTTTGTCTAGGCTGAGGAGAGTGGGTGCATTTAGATTGTCGGTGGTACATATTAAGCTCATTAGTAAGCATATAAAGGCTTGGTTCAGACTTGGGTTCAAGTTTCCAATTCATCATTACTGCATATACACGCTGGCTGTGTTGTTAAAACTTCAACTTCACACATTTTTATTAACAGCAGTATGGATATTGCCATTGAGTTATGCCAGGAGTTTAGAGAAAAAAAAAGCCTGTGTCCTCATGAATCAAAAACTTTTATTTAGACACCTCTCTCCTCACCTTGCATTATTCCCTGCAGAATCACTACCATGGCAAATGAAGGTTCATGTAGGAGGACACCCTTCTGGCCTCTGTCATGCTGATGTTTTGGGGGCCAGCTTTGTGAGTTTGAACATGAAATCTATATGGTATCGTAAAGATACCACATCGTCTTTGTGTGGCTCAGCTTGAAGAAACACATCTACAGAGTTTATCTCCCACTTTCTTGCTAATTCCTCTGGCTTGCATTTGCTTACTTTAATGACCAGTTGTTCTTGAGGCATGATACTCTGCAACAGTTGTAGGTCTTGTAAGGGAGCACAACAAAAAAAAGCTGTCTGTTGAAAGGATCTTTTTCTACAAATCTCGTTGGAAACCTCACTACTTAACTGAAGTTCAAGGCAGCCCTCCATGTAACTAGGATATAATTGCTTGTATCATTCTCTTTGTTGCAAGATGGTTGCTTCTCTCTTGTGGCGATTTTCTTGCCCAAACTAATGGTGAAGTGTTTTGTTGAAGTCTTGATTCATTTGTGTAACTCATTAAAAGTTGTAAGAGAAACACTTCGCTGGTGAGAATGCACCTTTGTTTGTGACCAGCTGTAAATAGCAGCTTTAAGCAGTCTTGCTGCTTACTCATCTGTGTCCTTAACTGGAAATTAAGGTTTCTATCCAGCCAATGAATATTACCATGCAGTGGAGTATTTTAAATTGTGCTGCTTTTAGACTGAAAGCTTCTGTGTATGTGGCGTGTTACTGTGCTGCATAATATTGTTGAATTTGACAGTAGCATGACTAAACAGAACCCTACATTTTCATGTTCTCCATCTATTTGTGGGCTGTGATTCATTCTGGGCAATTTACTGAATAGTAGGGAGGAAAAAGGGATTTTAAAAGAGGAATTTACTGCAATAGGTTTTACCCATTTGTACTTTCTCTTTTTCATGGGACCTAGGTGTAGATGCTCTGAAAGAATTTCACTAATATACCCATAAGTCTCTGAACAGGTTTGAGGATCTATTCCAAAGTCATTTTCTCTAGGAGTCATGTTCTTTGCTCGCTTATTCAAAAGCATTGTAAGGAATATACTCCCTTACAGAAGGGAAAGCTGGGCAGGAGAAGCCAGCCTGGCTCGGTTGCCCACCTTGCCAGAGTAAGCAAATGGCTAAGGAGAGGTGTGACTGAGATTAGTTGTGAATAGAGCTACTGAGATTAATTGTGAGTAAGACTTCTACATAATGCGCGCTGGATTTGCCAAGCCACAGCAGAGGGAGACTATGTGGAGCTGATGTGTTTTTGTAAATAACTCTACCATTTTCTGCCAGGAGGTGAACAACAAACCCAAGCTTCCCATGAAGTATTAAAAGCAAAGTGGGCTAGAGGTGTAACTGATGTATATTCACTAGTTTGATGACATCACTTAAATAATGTCTTATTTCAGTAACCTTTATCATCGTACCTTAAAATGCACACTTCTATCTCCATAATTTTAAGATCACCAAGGAAAGACAAGACAATGTTGTTCCTACAGGAGCAAGCAAAGATCAAGAAAAGAAAAGAGGTGTTCAGGGCTGGGGATTCTTTTCTTATCAGTCAATGGAAGTGTACGGTCCAAAGCAAAGCACGTCCATCCAGTATTTTGGGAATAAGAACAGTTTTATGGCAATTCTGATTCTGAAAATGCTCTACCAGCAGATCCCTGAAAAACAAATGGGAAAATCACTTCTGTCAGGCTCCCAAGGAATACTACAGGAAGACTTCAGACAGCTCTAGCATTCTTCATCTAGTCTGCAAAAAGGAAATCTACTCAAAGTGGTCCAGTTCTGGATCTTCTTAATGAGAAATCCCCCTAGATACAGCTCCATCGTTTACAATGAAAAGGCCGCGCTTAACACACAAGTTCACACGTTTTCATTTCTCTCAATCATTTATGGCCATTTGTAGGCATAATCTGCCAAACATGCAGATATCTTAGTGTTTTTCTTGATGTTTGCTTTCTATTGCTGCAGACTGCAAAAATTTACGAAAGAAATAAGAGTGATACCAGAGAGCCCCAGTGCAAGCTTGAAATGGCTCAGAGTTCTATGGGAATCCATCCAAGCAGAAGTCTCATTTAGAAGAGTAAGGAAAAAAAAAAGATTCTCTTGTCCCTACGTTGAAAGAATATTTTTCTCAAAGTCTATTTATTGTATTATCACCTGGGGATGTGATTATGCAGAGAAGTCATTAGAGACCTCCCAACTAAAGAGTGACAGCAAGAATATGCTCCATTATCCCATATCATAAGCCAACCATTTAAGCACTAACTAGAAAGTAAGCCCTAGACTAGTACTGTGGAAACTTTGGTTTCATTCCTTGATGTGTCACAGGCTTGTTGGGACACCTCAGAGAACTCATGCCATGTACAGAACAGGGATAACAGGTACTTAACTCCATTGCACATACACACAGAGAAAAATGGTGTGCGGTGGTGGTGGTGTTAGTTTGGTATTTAAGTGGATTTTACATCCTGTTTATCAAGAGACTTGGAAATAATTTTGTTGCAAAATAACAACAACCTTTTCTGAGTCCCATAGGAGTTTGCTGAACATAAGTATCTTTAAGGAGGAAAATTATATCCAAGTTTCTCTGAAGTCACTTAATTTAAGCACTAAAATCTATAGTTCTATCCCTGAAAAACCCTGGTGTTTTGCTGGGGGAATGAGGGCAGGCAAGAGAGCAGTCCAGCTGTAGGTCCAGTCTGACTTACTGTACCTTCAACAAATTTATTAAGACATCACTGGTGGCAGTTCTTCAGCTTTGTACCACAGCAATGCACAAATGTGAAATCAGAGGAAAAGTTTTCCATGATGTTTATGTTTCCCCTCCGTTTTTATCTGTTTGGCTCAGCAGCTTCGACCTGGTACAAGAACTTGTGTGCTGCTGGTTGATGGCTACTGTAAGAGGTATCAGTTGTAGTGTATCAATTATTGCTTCTGCGTTAGAGACCTAGGAAAAGCATGATAGTAACTTTCTCTCTTGAACTGGTAACTATTAGCATGTTTGATATTTTTGCACCAAAACAGGTCCGTTCCCTTTGTTTAAGGGTGGATAGGAAGGGAATGGTGTTTTTAATTATCATATATTTCAAGGACTGTCCTGTACTGTATTAGTTTCCTCAGTAAATTTCCTAAGGTAATGTGACAAAACAGTGATTTTTCATTATGAATCAGCTATCCATGAAAGATTGGATTTAGGTCAGAATTTATTACCATACGACACTGAAGCCAACATTTAACATAACGTCAGCTGTCTTGATATTAGAGAGTTTTAATGGCTATGCGGTTTTATTCAATGATGAAGTTATTTCAGTTGTGTAGTATATGTCTAGGCAATTTGATGTACAGAGCCTTAAGATGAAAATTGGATAAACATGGAAAATGGTGATTGATTGGTGGAAGGTTGCAATAATGTCTGCCTTGATATACCTTTTATTGTTAAATTATTTATCTTACGCAATCTCCTACACTTTTAGGAGTCTTTAAGGTGGCATTAAATCGATGTTTAAATCTTCACAGTCAGAAAGGCCTCATAACTCAAACTGATAAATAGCTTCTAACATATCAGGAGGAATCATGATCCATCTTAATATCTGAAAGTAGGAAAGATATTATTCTTTCTATTTGCTACGAATCCCTGTAGAAGGACTGAGCCATAGACTGGATTAGGAGACAGAAAGAAATATTAGAAAGAAAAAGTATGGTAGTAGTTTGTCTGGGTAATTGAGAGCAAATTCTGTTTGCTTTGAAAGATGAGTAGAAGTTTTCACCAGGACTGAGCAGAATAGGGTGAATTGACATTCACATGCCGTCTGTCCTCAGAGGGCACACCTTCCAGAGGTCTGTGGGGTGGCTGATTGATTCCTGGAGGCAAAAGTAGAGAAGGGCCACAATTACTTTGTCTGCCAAGGCGTATCGAGCGTCTATTCCAGATGACTAAACCTGCCTTTGGCTGATTTGTGCTCCGGGTATAAAAGGTACATGGTGGATCAGTGGAATAAAAGGGTGTGGCCTTGGAAGAGCTGGAAACAAAACCACGTGATGGCATTTGGATTTGTCCCTCAGGGCTGGTGGGTAAGACTGATCCCATGCAAACGGCCATCGAAACAGCCCATGTACTGTAAAGCCTTGGTGCACTTGAGCTCTGCCCTGCATGTCTTCTCACCTGTGTTCTCTTGCCTAGAGGTTGCTTAAATACAGATTAATAATTTTGTATTGCATTGTCCAGAAAACCGTACAGATTTTTTTTTTCCTCATCTACCAAGTGTTATATGGCAAGGGCCTGAATTCTTTATCTAGAAGGCGGATAGTAAGATCAGTAAGCACAGCTGAAGCTGCTCTTTTGCTGTCTATGTACCAATTTAAACACTAGAAAGAAATGTTAAGCACAGTCAATAAGCAAAAGTAAAATCCTCATTCAGATGGTAACTAAACCCAGTGAAGAGTGAATGGGAAGTGCAAGTTCCTTTCCACCTTAAAGGCGACGATCTTGTTGAACACTAATGCTGGAATTTTCTTTGAATAGTAGGAGGTTTTTTATTTTTCAAGGTGGAGATGAAAAAAATTATCTTATGGATAAATAGGATCTCCAAATGAGTTTTCATCTTCAAGCATTACAAATTTATTTCAACCTATATCTAAACCTATACAGCTGCAATAGCACAAAGCTGCCCTAAATCATAGAATCATAGACTAGTTTGGGTTGGAAGGGACCTTTAAAGGCCATCTAGTCCAACCCCCCTGCAGTGAGCAGGGACATCTTCAACTCGAGCAGGTTGCTCAGAGCCCCGTCCAACCTGACCTGGAATGTTCCTAGGGATGGGGCATCTACCACCTCTCTGGGCAACCTGGGCCAGTGTTTCACCACCCTCAATGTCAAAAATTTCTTCCTTATATCTAGTCTAGATCTACCCTCTTTCAGTTTAAAACCATTACCCCATGTCCTATCACTACAGGCCCTGCTAAAAATTTTGTCCCCATTTTTCGTATAAGCCCCCTAAATAAACCTTCAAAACTTCCCGAGTTTGCCCAAAATTCAAGCAGAACGTGAAAACCTTGCATCATCCCTGAATAACACATTTCAAAGCTGATGAAACCTATTTCATCATTTGCATAAATCTTGAGTCGAAATAATTGTGATTTGACAATTTTCTTTTCATTACATTAGTTGAGTACTGAAAATGATAGCTGGCCTAAACTGGCATAGCCTCATTTGGATAAAGCAGTGAACCTAACCGACCCTGCAGCTTGTGTAAAAAGCCATCATCTTCCTTTTAGACAGCATTTGCCTATGCTGAGGCAAGACGCAGGAAATCCTACATTTCTTCAGATTAGTTGGATCAAGCTGGACTGGAAATTGCATAATACTACACAGTAGGCATTTAGCATCCCTAAAACTTCAAGCTTCAAAGAGCACTTTCCCCAGCAGTTCAGGCTCCCTACCTGGGCTTGTTTATTGCTTTGAACATGCAGACATACTTCTATGATTCATAATCATCCATAAAGAAATTCAACTGTTATTTAAAATGCTCTGTTGGGAAGGCTCAGTAGTTATTAATTAATAATGTCATTAGTAAAGCAACAAAAAGGCAGGTAAAGATGCAGTTAGAAGTATTAGCTGGGTCTTTGCTGCCTTCAAAATTGTGTTCATATCTGGTTTCCCCAGGGTTAGCTTGTTGGTGTGCATTGACTCTGGGTTCTCCTCTTCATACTCTAGGCACTTGCTCTGTAAAATACTGACTGATGCATGAGTATGTCCATAATTAAAAGTAAATCAAAATGCATGTTAGCATGCTGGTGTGGGTTAAGAGGTATAAACTGACTCTTAATATGATTTCAGTGCCGGAAGCCTGCCAGGGACTTGTGAGAAGTGAACACAAAACCACTCAGCAGTATCTTTGAAATGCAGGCTACCTATAAAAAGTGTGTGTGTGGGGGGGAATCTGTTTTGAACTGCTGTTATATATTGCTAAAGAGAATTAGCAATTGAAGGTTTATAGACAACGGTGTTGCCACTTTATTACAGTGCCAGTGAGGATAAGCACGGTGAAAGTCAGTGCAAACATGGTGTAAGTGGGATTAGAGTTAGACTAACTGAATGCTGCTGTCTTTGAAGAGAAAGGATGAACTATTTGGAGATTTCCTATACCCACTACTGTCTCAGAGATGAGCTCTATTTAGCAATATTTTGTTCGCATTTTACTTTCATGCTGATTACCGCATTTGCAATGTGTCCTAGTTTTGTGTGGTAATTGGTAATCTGGAAAACTTACTTGGTGTGCAAGATTTAATATTAGTTCCTGCTGTCATGCTGACAATGAATTAGCTTTTTGGACTCTATCATATGTTCTCAGCAGGCACATATGTAATCAAAATGAGCACACGTTGGGTTTCATATTAACACTCGCATCACCTTTGGCAAAAGGTCTCTATGTTCTTTGGGGATTCTACCATAGGGCAATGTAATTATAGTGTCAGGTATAATTGTAATTTTTAAATACTTCTTCATTTAACATAATATTAACCCTTTCCATAGTAGATGACTTTAGGATTTGGAGGGTGATTTTGCTCTAATAAAAGAATTGCTAGCAAACAGGTATTCTCTTTCAGATGTTGTCTTCAACTCTGTGAAAGTTGTCCTGTTGAACAGTAAGCATTTGGTGCCGTAAGACATTGAATTAATTTACATAAAGAGTCATTCCAGAAATTAAAAGAATTCCAGAATTTAATGTAAATTCCTTTTACATTAAGGAAAAAATGGTACTTACTGTGACATTAAGGTCAGGGTGGTGAGCAGACTGCTTTTTTTTTTACTTTACCTATTGTAAAATAATATTGTGAAGTGTTCTAAAAGATTTCTTTCTGAGGAAATTTCTTGAAGTACTGCCTTAGAGATATGTTTTCTCTGGGTTTCTTCTTTTAACATTGAACTTGATGGTAATGTTAAAAACTTTCAGTTGTTGATAAGCAGTACCATTAAATTGAAAGTAAACATAAAAAGGGAAGGGATTGTTTAACATGAATAAACTAGAATAGTGAAATAGTAACCTGGCTTTGATAGGAAATAGAATGCTTTCTTCTTAACCTTAAGAATTAGATGCGGTTTTCAATAAACATCTTTGAGTAGGCAGCAAAATCTGCACACTGCAGTTTGTTTTATGGATAAGCAGGCTGGCACTGGATGTCTTGAAGTAAATGCATGTTGGCATCTGGATGACACTCCTAGTCAGATGGCTTGGTTTTAGGCAGTCATGCAAGGAGCAGGGGGTTGGACCTGATGATCCTTATGGGTCCCTTCCAACTCAAGATATTCTATAATGTGAAAAAAAACTACTTTCCGACTCTAGAAATAAATACTCAAACTGAGTGAGTACTCAGTACTTTTACTCCTTGTAAAAGGAGGCATGGGCAGAATTTGCCAAGGAATCATGACTTTGCCTGGGGAAAAAAAAGTTATATACCACAGAAAATTTTTCTAAGCATCCTCAGCAGGCTACTTTGGCCTGTATTTTTGATAGTATTAATCAGATCTTAAGTCTTGCAGCAGAGTGTGGCAGGACCCAGGCACTCAGATTGGTGGGGAACAGTGTTCTGGAGGGGTTGTCACTGAAGCACAAAGAGAAGGATCCTCAAAAATGACTCAGTTTTGGTGGGGGCCAAGTGATGGGTTCTGCCCTGTCCATCTCACACAAGAAAGGGAGCGAGTGAGTGGTGTCTGTATGGATAAACAGTTCACCTTCTAGCAATACTGTCTTGGGAACTAATATGAAGAGATTTTTCATCATTCTTTTAATGTCAAAGATACTGGAAAAGAAATTATATTTGAAGGAAATTGCAGTCAGTTGTATTTGATTATTTTAGCTAGAATGGGGGATTGTTAAGGAAGCTCGAAGTTAATCTGCATTTATATAGATCAAAAATTGTTCAGAGCTGGAACATGAGCAAACTGAGCAGAATTTGGTTCAGACATGCTAATTCTCTTTTGATACTAATTTTACACTGTTGATTCTCCATTGATTTCATGTGGGTGACTCCTGCTGCATAGCAGGAGATGGACTGAAATTAATTCAGCAGATGAACTGAAAAGAGTTACATTGCTACTACTCATTAACTAACTCCTTGCCTTAAAAAGTAATATCTATCCTTAGCTACAATTAGAAGTAATCTTTGGGGGTTTTTAGCTTTTAAGCTATGAGAAGGATGAGTTCCTGATAGTCCACAGCCACACAGAAGTGTTTGCAGCAGCAGCTGCAATAGTAATTGGAGACCTTGCTATACCTGGAGACCTCAGTGATTCCTGATTCTCCGGTGCTGTGATTTTGTACCTTTCAGTACTTGAGCTGCTACAATTAGGATCCTTACTGGTCCCACCCTTGCAGATGGTGAAGTATATAACTGTTTTTGCAACAAACCTGTTGGGGCTTTTCCCTGTCTCTCTTACCCCTTTATCTCCTCATCCTCCTCTTCCAGATGATGCTCAAAGTATTAATTATGAGAAGGACTGGCTTAACCTAGCCTATGTGCCGATTTAGTTGCTGTCGCTCAGGTGCTCAGTGTCTGAGGGCTGTGGAGCACTTGCTCTTCAGTCCAGGAGCCTGCAGTTAATGGCAAGCTTTAACCAACTGACAGCCAGGGAGTCTTTCAGTTGTTACTGCTATGCTCTGCTAATATTTCTTATTTTTCCTGGTCTCTTTTTTTTTAAATAAACATGTCATTTTACAATCTGCGAGATGTTTCTTGTTTCACACTTTTTCATCTCCCAAATTAGTTTTGCTTAAGAGTTTTGCTGCCAGTTGATGATTTTTATGTCCTACTGTACCATAAAAGCCAAGTTGTGAATGTATTTGTTTAGTTTGGGGTTCCATCTTTGTAGAGGTAGAGGACCTGAATGACATCTGAATGGAGGCTTTTTTCTTTTTTTTAAGCCTCCCCTTGTGATAGGAGTAGTCAAATAGCTTATGTATGAGTGAGCAGGTGGCAGAAAAAAACCCCAATTAATGGAAACCAATGCTACTGAATTACATCTAGAGCTTCAAAGCATTTTTTTAGCACTTGCTTTACCTAATTAAAATGCATAACTACTTGGACATGTGCCCTGTCTCATAGTATGCTGCGCCATTAAGTTATTCCTAGAGATCCACACTCATACATCGTGCTCACTTCTGCCAAACTCCACAAATTCAATGGTGTGGGATAAGCTGCACACAAGCAAAGCCTCCCTGAAGTCAAGGTCCTGCTAAAGCCTTGCCAGCACATGGGTGGCAGCGTTGGGCAGGATCAGTCCCAACCGCAGTAAATAGCAAGTGCCTAGTGCCAAATTTAGTGCCAATGACTGCTAACATGAAGGGGAGAGTTGCAGAACGGGAAGACAGACTCTGAGGATCAGAGCTAAAATATATAATAATATCCATTATTATTTTTGTCTGTAACAGATCAGCATTAATTTTTTTTTATTTTAAACTTTGCACAGATGTTAATTTTTTTGCAGTATAGAGTGGAGTCTTCTACAAGTTACTGTTCAAGCAGCTCTTTGACATTCAGGGGCATCATAGCCTCGTTAAAATCTGAGAGAAATTTATAACTCTGCTTTATAAATTATGGTATTATTGCAAGAATGTATTTCACATACAAATTCTCCCCAGATGCTTTTAACAGCAGCCGGTAACTTAGTCAATAAAATGACATTTTCTGCACTTGGGGTTTTTTAACCACAAAACTGAAATGTCTAGTGAAATACAGAAAATCAGTTTACTTTGTTTTTGTTGAACATTTTTCATTGCCAGCAATTTGATTTTCCTTTGTTTTCCTCTAGTGGTATGTTAATGGGATCTTTTTATACCATGATGGAGTAATAGAGTAAAAGTCCTTTATTTTAGCAGCAAGACTATGCTGTCTCTTTCTGTTCTTTGCCCATATATGTAAGTGCAAATATACACCCTTGTGAAAACCAATCCAAATAATTGTCATGAGAACACTGAAAAAATCAAGCTCCGTTAACAAGTAGTAATTTGTTCCCTGCTTGCAAAAACATATTAGGAATTGTTTTCCCTATTGGTTCGAAGGGATGAATGTTGAAAGGCCGGCGTCCATACCCCCCCTGCTAAGGCTGTAGTCCACTTGCTCTTCTTAGAGATGTTTCTGAGTAACTGATACTCAGGTGTGAAATGGGGAGTTAAAATTACGTCTTCAGCTTCTCGTGCATATTTAATATATATGTTTATGAATGAAAGAGATTTTAATATCTAAAATCTCTCTTCCATGTGGCGAGCTTGCTTTTGAAATTGCTGGGAATGCTCACCCTGACTAATGTGTTAGGGCATGCGTGTTTGCTGCTCACGCAGCTTGCACGGCTGGAGTCAGCCTGTTCGAGGGCAGGGCTTGGGTTTAGCTACAGTGGAGGGTGGAGAGTGGGCTGGAAAGTGGAGAAGGCATTTAGCAGCTGTCTTGTAAATGGATGTTTCACACCGAACCGATCACAGTGAAGCATGGAATTCAAGATATGATTTTCAAGGCACCCTAATTGGATTAGAGGGATTGTATTAAAGATATGTTGGCTATGAAATGTTTAGAGGATTAATGCCCGATGGTTTTTCTTCTTAAACCATCTTTACTAATCCCTCTTGATCAGAAGCAGCTTCTGGAAAGCATTCCAGCCAAGGAGGAGAGCCCAGCTCTACCTTTCCTGTCTCCGGGAAGAGAGACGTAGGTTGTAATACACAGTGCACAGACCAAAACTCTCCGTTTTAATTAGGTCCAGAGTACTTATTGTCACTAGTGCTTGCTTTTAGTTTTTTTTCTAAAAATGCTCATATTTACCTCCTGAACATCTTCCATGTTAATGAAAAATTTTCAGTGTAAGGGTGGCCTGTGCAGGAATTACCCACCTGTTTCTCCTGTGTTTTGACCAGTCAATATATGTTAAAATCTAGCTAAAGTAGTGTGGTGTTATTTATTATTCAAATGTTATTGTAACTTAGCATACCATATGAGTAATGTTTTGAAGTCTGCCAAAGGAACCGGTGTTTAATTGCTTACAGTAGAATCTATTTGCTCTTGGAAATGTCACAATATAATTATGTTGCATTCCTCTGTCTAACAAGTAATACACTAAGAGAAGATTGGTCCTCTTTTTCTTCTGTGTTGGATAAAATTATTCATGCTCATCCTTTAAGTAGTACACATGGTAGCAAGCTTTCTTGAAGTACAAGAACTGATCAATGATAAATTCATTGATGTGTTACTATTCACATGGACAAATGAGAAGTACGTTATATAGGGAGTGTGAGGTAGACAAGGTAAGGTTATGTACTACTTCAGAAATTTAAATTACACAGAATGAGCTCATTTAATGCACATAAAACAGAGAAAATGAAGATGATTGTAAAGATCAATGCCAATATTAAGGGAAGGCATGGATCTTTGAAAAGTATTTTCTTTGAAAATGATTGGGATCATTTGGATCTTTGAATTGGGATCATTTGGATCTTTGAATTGGGATCATTTGGATCTTTGAATTTGGATCATGGATCTTTGAAAAGTATTTTATGAAAAGTGCTCTAATTCCTGTCTGCTGGTTCCCAGTTCTGCTTACCAAAAGGACTTTGTCCCCTGAGGAGCCTTTTAGCACTGGATGACAAGCTGGGGAACTTAAAGCAGGGAGGCTGGCAGTGTCCTGGTCTTGCTGGGAGTACCAGCTGAGCTGAGCCTTGTGATCTACAGAGCTGGAAGTGAATCTGCTAACACTGGAGCTAATGTCCCTCTATCGTGCTGGTTTTGCTGACCAGAGATAACAAGAAATCCCAGGTGCTAAAGGGGAAAGCCTGCAGAAATGGAATGGCCAAGCTTCTGCAGCTCTCTTTCTTGGGAGGAGATTTACTTTGGGTCATTTGGGAAAACCATTGCTTACCTATACCCTTTGACATAAAGGTTATTTGACACTAGTTATGTGCTGGCACGCATGCTGAGAAATGAATACTGTGAATGCAGAAACTGCATTTGTTTCTGTGGGAAGCTGGTTTTTTTTAGGTGTGGTATTTTGGTTTAAATATTTCAATTACAATTATTTCTTAACTAACCTACTAGTGTGTATATGTGTGTATTCGCACACAAGGCACATACTTATTTATGGTTCATACACATACATGAATCTGATGTCTCAGGCGTCTTTTATTGACATAGCATGAGATTCTTAAAAGCACTCAGCTATGTCCCAGCCCTGCAGCTTTTGAAATCCATAAAGCTTAACTCAAAGGGATGCAGAGGAAGCAAAGCCTGACAGCTTTGGAGTGAATCTGCCCAGACATGCGCTATTTATCTTTTCTCTCTCTTTTGACTCACGTGCAGTGCAACTAGTGTCAGCTAAAATGTAAGGCTAAACTTTCATGTTTTCCCGCACATGGACACAAGGCACAGGTATGCGGGTTTATTTTTGCTTTTGCTGGTGTCAGTCTTTATTCTCAGTACCTAACTAGACCTTTTGAAACTAGCTATGTAAAATACCCGTGAAAGTCTTGACTTTTTTGGTCTGTTCCCAACATTATGTTCATAGTTATCCTGGGCACAGAATAACGGCAGACTCTGTCCTTCCAATTCTGTATTCAAAAAATAGGAGACAGACGTAATGGGAATCTCAAAGGAAGGATTAATGTCAAGTTAGCAGACCAGATCCTCATATGGTACAAATTAACTTGGTCCTGACCTTACACCAACTGATTATAGTGATTACTGCTCATTTCTTAAGAATATCTGGGGAAAAGGTACTTTACATAGGACTTGAAAAATGACAGCACAGTAACACAGAATGGGAAGACATTGATCAGGCAGGTAACAAACATGCATTTATCTACCTATTCATTTCTTAGTAGTCTCAGCAGTACATAAATATCTCCTGGGAGGTTGTGTGAAGTAGAGACTGACTTTAACTATGTAATTGCTCATATTTTCACTCCTTATTGATTATTCGTACTGTGAGCAAGACAGGAAGAGATAGAGTAAAGGTTACGGATATACCAGCCTCCAAAAAAACCGCAAAACACAGAAACAGGCACTGGAATCTGCAAAGGCTGTTTCAAATGCTAATTTGAGGCGTGAGCCTTGATAGAGCTCTATTGCTATTACGCTTGGGATTTGTTATGTTGATATTGTTACTTTCTTGTTTAATATATGCCTTTGTTGTTCTGTAGTAACTGGTTGGCTTTCAAGTTTCTGTTCGTTGAAGGATTAAACTTGATGATGATTTGAGGCAGAAGAGAAAGTCTGTACTGAAATAAGGACATTTTCTGTGTTTTCGTCTTGTTCTGCACAAGAAATCTAAAGGCTTCTCTAGCAGGGAAGGGAGCTAAGTGCTTCAGTGCAGAGAAGAGCTGACTGCGAAGCCCATTGTTGGTTTTGGCATGAATGGCGCTGAGCCTGTCATCGCTGTCCAAGTTGGGATGTAATCTGTCTGCAGCAAGAGGGCTGGCATCCTCTGGTGTGTAATTCAGGCCACCTACACCAGTAGTTGATGGTCTAATATAGGTGCCCTTAGGGCAAACTGCAGGACCTGGGGGCACCTCTGGGCTGCCACCAGTGATGTCCCCAGGTAACATCTGTACTGTACCAGGAGGAGACTGATGTACATATGGTGCACCACTATTGCCCGAGAGAAACCTGGGTCTATCGACTGAAAGGAGCCTTGGAAAGGAGCCTTGTTGCCACTGGCCAGTTCTGCCTCTTTCGCCATCTCTTGAACAGCCTATGGAGGGTCCTTCTGTCTCCATGGACTGTTTGGAGAGGCTGATGTGTTAAATTAGCAGTGTGAATCTCATCGCTGTTGCCAATCAGAGGGGCAGGGGACTGCAGGCAGGTCAATCGCCAGCAGCCCTGGCAGGGGCTCTCCAGGAAGGATGTGCTGGTGGCTGGTGGCCCATAGCAGGCACCAGCTAAAGAAGCTGCCCAGAAGAACTGGGCACCTCCCAACGCTGCGGTGCTGTTCTTGTAGAAGCCAGAGTGCTGTTGGTGTGGCTGTAGCTGTGTCCAGAAAATGCAAATAGTGGATGTGGTTTTATAAATGCTTCAATTTGGGTTTGTGTCATCAATTTTCTTGGGAGTGGTGGGATGTTTTATCTTGTCTGACAAATTCCTGTTCTCATCAGTTTTGGACTGTTGAAAGGAGCATCCTTAAAGCAACAATCAGTGGTGGGTAAGATATCTAAACACATGCCTCATTTCACCCCTTTCACTGCTTTTTTTCCCCTACTGTAACCTCTCCTCTCCTAATGAGCACAAAGTTTCCCTGGCAGTAGTCACTCTGCTGGGTGGGGGTCAGCTCTTGGGCCCCAGGACCTGAATGAAGTGTCTTGCCCTGCAGCGAACTCACTGGAGAGGAGGGTTCACACGTTAAGAAAACTTTCACGCCTTATGTGTTAACCATAAAAGACAGGACTGCTGTTTTCTGTTTTGTCTTGAGGGTATTGTCACAGAACTGGCACATTCAGGAATTACTCCTGGTTTTGGTGATCAGCTGGGTGGTCTCCACAAGTTTTGACTCTGAACTGGGGGTCCCACTCTGAATGGGCTGCTGGTTAGTCCCAAGAGCCAAGCTGGAAAAATCTGTCTTTTATTAGAGCATTTTCTTAGGGCTATAATGGTATAGGTACCAGTGGTCTTTCTCTGTTTTGTGATTTCCAAGGGTGTTACCTCCCAAATGTTTAAGTTGGACTAAGGTATAAGGTGCAAGAGGTCTTTGCAAGGAATATCTGTGTCAGTTGTTGGATCTGCTTTATATTACCTCTCTAAAGTCCAGCACTGTCACTGAATGTAGTAAAAATAACCTCTTCCTCACTTACAAGGCATTTTGTATTCACCCTAATGACACTGATCGTGATGTGCTAATCGGCTGTTAGCTGATATTATAAATATTATTATTATTAGGAAATTAGTTCTAATTCAACATTAATTAAATTTACTGTTGCTTTTGAGTGTTATTTATTTATTCATGAGAGTCAGTAGGAAAAAGGAGAAAATGCTTGGCTAACACACTCCAGCAAAAACTACAAATAATTGAGATTTGTCTCTCAGGAATGCTACCATTTTCATAATTAGTCAGAAAAGTGAGCTTGTTACTGAGATTATTGGCCTGCCTAGGTAAGTATTGTAGTAAATCAAGTTTAGTGTGTATTGCAAGTGCAGTATAGTGGTATCTGATAATTAATCAGTCATTTGCAAATCGTAAAAATTGTTTCAGTAACTACTTGAGACTGACTGCAAGACAGAACAAAGTTTTTGTTTGAAATACGGCAGGCTGCTTCAAATGCTTTCTGGTTTTGTTTGAAATTTAGTGGATATAAATGTGCTGTTGCAGCACACACACGTGCACACATACACATAATCAGAAATTCGGTACTGAGATTAATTTTGAACAGTCATAGGATCATAGAATAGATAACAGTCCTGTGTTATCCCACCTGCTTTCATGGATTTTGTGATACAAAAGATTTCTGTCTTTGTTCTCAAGGTTCTTATATTTCTTCATTTACAATGGATTCTTCAAATCATGTGAAAAACATACATGGAGTTTTCTGGTGCAGGGTGTCTTTCTGGATTTGCTTAATGGATGATACCTGCCCCAGTGCGTTCTTGAGTGAGTCTTGGAAGTGGTGCATGCAGCACAAATGTTAAATAGCTATAACAGAATGATGACAAAGCTGGGATGGAAATGTTTTCTTTCAAATTCCAAAACAGAAAATTATCTTTTTTTTTTCCCCCTTGGGAAAAGGGAGAAACTATTCATCTTCTTATGATTCAGCTGTGAATACCATACAGTTCTACATGTGTCTTCTATCTTCCTACCTTCCTTCTTTCGTGTACTTTATTTTTCTATCCATAGACAAGGCAGAAATCTCTCCAGCACAGGTGTTGCAGCAGAACTCAACCTAAATCTGTAATGACAGGGAGTTTTCCTTTTTATATGAAATTCTGCAGGGATGCAGAGCTGCTTATCAGTTCACAAACTCCCTGTAGAGTAACTTCCAGTGATCTCCTGAAGGGGATTGTCCGGCTGTAAGGCAGTGGCTCTTCTCCTCTGACTGCCCTAAGTTTATACTGTCACTCTCTGAAATGATTAAAGCAGACTCAAAATGCCCACATCAGCAGCTCCTTTGTTCCAAGCCAGGGCTTCTGCTCAGCATGGAAAGAACATTACTGAAACCTGTCTCTCTAATGTTAAATGGACTAGTCATTGAATGCTTGTAAATTATGTCTCACTGCTTCCTGCCTACCTTGCATTGATTTTTGCTTATGGGTTACTTGATCATGTGAACTTACAGAGGATCATAAATTGCTTCTGCAATTCACGGTAGAGTCTGAGAATGAAAAGTACTAGAGTGGGGTTGTTGAGATAAAACATTTCTGAAAAAAAAATTGAATATTCACTTTTCCATAGCAGCATGATTTCTGAAATTTTATCCAAATTGCTCAATGTTAATTCACAGATAAAAAGTATGGGTAGCAGCAATTTTAAGGAAATCTACAGAACATAACTAGCAACATTTCATTCTGTAAACCATAAGCATCTCTCTCAAATCCCTGTGTCCTAGGGACAGTTGCATAAAAGATCTCAGCTGATTGCACCTCTCCTACTTTGCTGAGCAAGTTAAAGCCCACTAAAAGAAGCCACATGTGTGACCGGTCATGTTAATTATCTTCATCAGGTACTTGGTTTGTTTTGCTAGAGGTGGAACCCAGCCCTTCTTTGACCTGGGAGGTGGATGTGCTCGGTTCAGCTGACACGCAAAGGTGCTGATTCCCTGAGATGCTGAACATGATCAGCTCATGCTGCTTCTTAGAGGCACGGGATGGCCTTGCAGAGAGCAGGACGTGCCTGTGATACAGGGAGCTCTGTAGCGGGGTGGTTGTCAGCATACACATTCACCAAAGCAGCGCATGCTCTAAGCCCACTTTTTGGTGAATACCCTAATATGAAGGAGGGGTTTTCTACACTGTGAACAGGACAGTGGGCATTTTACATATAAATAGTAATATTAAAAAATAAAAAATCAATGCTCACCTAAAATCTTTTCTTTCACTAAAGATGTCCACAAGGGCCACCGTGAAAACATAATTTCCTAGGCTGGAGGTGAAAATTGGCATCCCAAAGTTGGGTTTAATGTTGCTAAAGGTAGTTTTCTAGTCTCTGGCATAGGAAAAATTGCTTTTTCTTCTAAGTGTGATTAACACACGCAGTGCTTCAGGAGTTACCTTGCCTGTGCAAGGTGTCTTCGCTGGAGGGTACTGCAGGAAGACAGATCATCCCCTCTTGAGCCTGATGGCAAATGAGGCACTTGCTGTAATGGATCGTTGGGCCTTAACTCCAGCCAGATGTCTGGATAGGTCCAGGTGAATATTGCTATTATCAAGCCCTCAGACAAAGACTTCTCATCAGGTCCTGATGGCTCACTGGTGAATTACTTCAGTGAAGTTTTTTGTTGTTTTTATATAACTCCGACTACTTCTATTACTAGGTCTGTTACAAAAATTAGGTTTTCTAAAATGAAGGAATGTTTTTGCTCTAACTGAAATGGAAAAGATTTTCAGACAAAAGCTAGGCCTGGAAATTTTCAACCTGCTGTGTTGTTATGAGTTGTGAGCAATTGAAAAGAAGGAGTTTATAGTGGAAATCTGAGTTCAGCAACTACTGCTCAGCTGGCTGTTGCAGAAGTGGTCCTGCTGGAGGGAATGGGGCTGCTCCTGTGAGTTTAAGTAGGGACTGCAGAGCTCTGCCTCTTTGGAGTGATTATGGCTAGTGCTCCTGCTATAATGACAAGGCTTCTGATTGCATTTATGGATGTAATAGCAGTAAATAGTGTGCTGAACTACGCAGCAATAACTCTTCTGATGTCCTCTATCCATTGATTCATGCTGTCAAGGCAGAGTACACACGCACAGTTGTGTTCAGACGAAGTCAGCAGCATCCAGGTATCTGTGCAGAGGTATTCTGATGAACAGCTAGGACGATATCAAGCTGAGAGTAGAAGTCGATGGATTGATTTACAAAAAATAATATGCCTCACAAAATTCATTAAAAGATTGCTTCATGCTGCTAGAGAAGTCTGATGATCTCATTAATTAGCAATAGAGGTAAAAGATTAGCAGGTTGTCTCTGAGTTATATTGGTGGATGATTGAGCATAATGTGGCACTACAGCAAATATGAAAATGATTGAACTATGTTTATTATTCTGGCATCTAGTAATACTGCAATTGTTGAAGATTAAACTCTTAATTATGAGTATTGAGTTGTGTGGGCTCTAGAAAGTGCAAGTTGAAATTGCACTAGAGCTGAGATTCTTCTGTTACCTGCAAAAATAGGTACGGGTGTTCCTGCTAACACGCATTGATGTCAATCTTGCCATGCTTTGAGCAGGAAGCCAGAAGGGCAACTTTTGCTTTTCTCAGTAAGGCATTTGGTCACAGAGCAAAATGCCATGATTTGTTTTCAGTGTAGGATAGCAAAATAAATATGCTTTGATGCAAGGGCTAGAAAATGTTTGTTATGAGCTGGTTGAGCACAGCCACTTCTGTTGAGGTTCCATGTGGCAGTTTCTCTGAAGCAAGGCACCATGAAAAGTCACTCTTCTATCCACTGCATCATGAAACAGCAGACTTTGAGGAAGTTTAAGACAAGTCCTGCTGCTTCCAGGCCAGAGATACTGTTTCACCTGTACCAAATGGCTGTAAAGATGACACTTCATTCACTCTCCCCACTCACTCATATGTGCAAAGCTATTTCTGAGGCTAGAGCTGTGTTCCCAAGATCTAACTGTAACATAATATTCTTCACAGGTTTTGTTTTAGCTTGTATTAACATCATGGGCTTTTTATTACATTTTGTAAAACACCAATCTGTGTAAGTTATCCTAGGAAAGGGAGTTCCTTAAATCTGTAGGAAAGTCCACTCGACAGGCAATGCCCACGCTCAGAGAAGCTTTCTAGGTGAGATGGAGTACAGCTCCAATCCCACTGAGACTGCCCCAAGCAACCAGTGCAGGAGGAGAAGATGGGAATTCTCCTGGGTTGGCTTGACTCAATTTTCTTGGGAAGGCAGATGATGGCATACGGAGAGGTGACAAGTGTTAGTGAAGGCTGAGGGTAGGGAAGGAAGCTGCCCGTGACTCCTCTGTACCTGGTGGGTGAGAAGGAGAAGAGTGAACAGAGGTGAAAAAAGGGCTATTTGGGACCAGGGAGAGGAAGGTGATTTTCGCAACTGCTTTTTGTTGGACTGAAGTGACTGAGGCTGGAGGCCACTTGAATTGGCACCCTGAGTGATCTCGTGGCAAATGGCAAGGTAGCGGTGGCACTGAAGTAGTTATCAGACACAAGTACTACCTTAAAATCCTTTTAGATTTTTATTACTGCTGAATGGTACAATGTTAAGTGAAATCATCTGATGCGTCTTCTGTGTCTTCTGTCCTAACACCTAGCAGGGGATGTGCTCCTGCCTGAGAGGCAGGTCATTAATATGCAGGCATTAACGTGGTGTGCAAGACTTTGGTATGCACAAGTTTTATAGGAATGCAGTGACCAGACCTATTCAGATCTTGATGTGATTCATACAGCTCTGAAGTCCTACTGTATTTTTTTAGTAAGCAGACACTCAATTGAATGCTTGCTGCCCATTTCATCTTATTTGCAAACCGAGATCGTTCTGTATTATTGGAGTAGCCTGCAAAATAGAGAGTGCCTAACAGCCATGGGCTAAAACTGGGGAAGTAACGGTGTGGAGCAGAAGTAGCAGATACTCTGACAGATGGAAAAAATACAACATTCTTACATTTGTGAAATTCTAGGTAGCCAAGAATAGGATTAGATTAAAGAAACCATAATAGTATGCAGGTGGAAAATGGGACTAAAAACCTAAACCTAAAAGAGAAAGAGAAGGAAGGAAGGAGCATGTGGAAAAAGAGACTGGAGTAGGAAAATAGCAGAGAGGAAAACAAGTCACTACAGGAATTTATTAGAGAAACCCAGTGAAGTGAGGTGGCATTTCAGGTGAAAATTCGGGAGGATTTTGTTCTTGGTAATTGCTAGATAAATGGTAGTGTGGGTACTGGAAGCAAGTTAGTTTAAAATAAAAGACCCACAATATGCCTATTTTAAATTCCCCTCACCTTCTACATATGATTGCAGAAAGCCACTAATTTCAGAAGATTGGTATCCAAAACTATAATGAAAACCACTAAAAATATTTCAGTCCATTGAGGGGACATCACCAGTTTGAAATCAAAGCAGTTTAAAAGAAAAATGGGTTGTTTTAGCAATTGCAACTGCCCTTCATTCCCCTGTCAGCTTTCCTTGCAAGCACATTTTCTTCCTTTCACAGTCCCTTGCTTTCCCTGTGCAAAAGCCCTAAGCGCACCCATTGGGAAGCTCATCAGCTATGCGGGAGAAATAATAAAACTGAGCATAGGCAAATGGCTATAATAAACTGAAAATGATAGAAGAAATGAAATTTAAGCTTTTTTCTGATCTTTTAATGCTGTTCATCCAAGTTTTATTGAGTTAATGGTGGAGGTTTTTGTAAAGAAATACCATCTAAGTTGCTGGTGTCCCATTTAGAGTGACTCACGGGGCTAGAAATTTCCTGATGGGTAGTCTGGATACAACTGGGGGCAATGAAGTTGCATTAATTTATGAGCATACAGATGTTCCTTGAGGGACTGCAGAGAGGTAAGGGTCAGTGTGCCTCTGGGACTTTAGTTTTAGTTTTCAGTATCCGTGGACGTTCCTGGATAGGCACATAGCTGCCTTTTAGCCCCTTGTATAGTCCAGCAAAGAGCCTATTCTAGAGTCTGGGTACATCTCTTACACATACAACTTTCCTGGACCTCCAGGATGGGAAGAACAGATGCTGATTTAAAGCAAGTGTGCTAGGGAAGCACTTCTGAGGAGAAACTTGAAGGGAGGGTTATGGGAGATGTTGGAACCATCCTTTTCTGGGATGTGCTGCTCCAGTTGCAGCAGGATCTCTCTCTTGTAGCTGTCTAAAAGGAGTGTTTCAATTACTCAAGGGTATTTCAGTACAATTAAGGGGACCACATTGTTTAGGTAACCTGAAACAGTGCTCTGCAAACTTTCAATCGGTCTGTTTTTTCTGAGTTCATGCTACTCCCTTTAATAAGGAGAAGATGCATCAAGAAGGATTAGGCAAAGGCCTTTTTTTCCTGTGTCCAACTTTTGTAATGAATACATTTTAAAAAAGAAAGCTTTTGGTATTGTTTACTTTTATCAACGTATGTTTCCAGTTTCCAAAACTTGGGAAAAAGCATCTTTCCCTGTCACTTACTCTCTGTTCACAGTTGGCAAATGTCGCCTTTCTTGTTCCTTGTATCAAATAGACAAACATGAGCATGTTTTTTTTAATAGCTGTAGGAGATGTTTTGGAAGGCACAGTGGGTTTCGTGGCTATACTCATGCTGTCTGATATATCTGTGCCTGGGTGCAGCCTCAAGTTCATTCTGCAACCTAGCACAAACCTGTTGTGTCCCCACTCTCTGCGAAAAGAGTCTTGAGACAGCTGGTATGTGGAGGTGGGAGGAGAATGGGGGCATCCCAAAAGGCACTAGTGCAGGAACTGCGTATGACTTACCCACATATACTCCTTTGTGTTTTCAGGAAGAAACAGAGGATCCGTGACAAGTTGAAAAGAGAGTGATGGTTGAGCTATGAACTTCTCAGGGCTTCATGCTGCTTTCAAACCTGAGGGTCTCATTAAGTTGTTAGAAGATCCACCTCTTATTCTCCCAAGTTTGCTGAGGGTCTTTTCCTGAGTCCCCTTCAAATTTGAGTCAGTTAGGAGATTCTAACCTCTAATAGTAGGAATAACTGCCCTGGACACTTGGAATCTGCTAAATGGCATCAGTTTCTCTCTGACTCCCTTGGACTCTTAATTGACTCATGAGGCTTTTTTTGGGAAGGTAGGAAAAAAACAGCTTTTCTGATGGTGAGAGAAAAAATAAAGGTGATGAGTAGTTCCTGTAAGAGTGTAAAACACAATTCTGTTGTTTTTCTGGGAGGGTAGGGGAGATGCCACTTTCAAACAAAGCAGGTTAAAGTCCTGTCCCACCTGTGGTTGCTATCCTGGCCAAGGAGCTTTATTGAGCTGTTTGTTTATTGAGAACATAGGTGTGCATTGATTTTGACATATACTGTTTGGCCAAAGTGTTGCATGTGGTGGAAGGCAGGTGAATTAATGTTGTTGCATGTGATGGCAGCTGCTGCTTTTAGCAAGTTCAGCTCATGCGTGGCCATTTCCAAACCTTTGCTTGTAGTGGGAAATGAACTTTTGAGTTCTGCCCATGTTCACATGCATTTCCAGTAGTTAAATACTTATTTTCAGTATAATCAGAAGTTCAGATCTCTGGAACTTGTCAAATAGATTTACATTTTAGAGGAAATAAACCGAAGTAACAACTCAGATCTTATGACTTTGAAAAATTGTACCTTGGGGGAGCAGAGGGAGGGACTAAGAAACTTTTGAGACAACGATATTCCCTTTCATTTAAAAAAGAAAAAAAGTTAAAAAGTAAAAGCAAGAGTAAAGTTGGGGCAGGAGGGGTTTTTTGAGTTTTGAGGCCTTTTCCTTCCTTGTTTTGCTTATATTCAAAACGTCAGATTTTCCCTGAACTGTTTTTGTTGAGAAAGGTCCTTACAAGGTCAGAGCATTCAAGAGGTGGTTTAACTGAAGAATGAATGTCAGGTTTTGGATAAAATTGTATTTTTCTTACATTGTGTTAAGGTTTTTGAGTTGAAGAGCTGTTACACAAACCAAAACCAAAGCACTTTAAATTCCGGGGTAAAAATGTTCCTTCAGCTCTTCAGTTAATCAGTACATCCTGTCTTAACCATACACTGCGGTGTTTCCTTTAGAAAATAGAGACCAGAAATTTCTCCGCTAAAATAGAAATGAACACAAATTTAAAATAGGATTGTAAGAGCCCCTCTCGTACATAAAGAAGTGAAGATATGCAGGTTGCCATTTAAATGTTCCATGATACATCTGCTGTTACAAATAAAT
The DNA here is from genome assembly GCF_000687285.1 of Phaethon lepturus. Classification (NCBI taxonomy): domain Eukaryota; kingdom Metazoa; phylum Chordata; class Aves; order Phaethontiformes; family Phaethontidae; genus Phaethon; species Phaethon lepturus. The sequence goes on from NW_010512729.1 coordinate 35,072, forward strand.
GCTATCAGTCAAGATAATCCTCAGCAGCTGTTAAGCAGCAGAGTTTCACCAGCTTCTCAGCAGAACTGTGCTGATCATGGGAATGAGCATCTTTTGATAAACGGGGGATTTGATTTCTGGGGAAGCAGAAGGGGAGTTGGCCTTGGCATTTCTTTAATAATTTGAACAGTGCTTAGAAACTTGGAGGTGATTCCTTTGAAGATGCAAACGTGTGTAGTGTACCCAAGTGGAGCTTGGTCTGACTCGTAAACATTTGGGTATTTATCCATGTTCATGTAGCCTTGTCCAGGTTGAGGCACACAGGCAGGGCTGCGTGGAGAAGGCTGGCACTCCTGCTGCCCGTGGGGTGATGACCCTGTATCGTGACGGAGGAGAGGGGTACGATCTTGGTGGCACGCAAGCTGGCACCCCTCATGAGTTCTCGCTTTTCCTTAGAAACTGCTTTTGAAGGGAGACCCGAGGAGAAATGTGTACTTCTCTCTGCACCCCTGCCCTGTGGATACACTCAGAGATGTCCTGTGTTTTGTTTTCGAACAGGAAAAGCCAACAACAATGTACAGTGGGATGAGGACTCCGTAGAATACATGCCAGCCAACCCAGTCAGGATCGCATTTGTCTTGGTTGTTCATGGCAGAGCTTCTCGGCAGCTCCAACGCATGTTTAAGGCTATTTACCATAAAGACCATTTTTATTACATTCATGTTGACAAGGTAATATATCACTGGTTATAAATTGCCTGTCTCACCATCTGTCAGTCTACCCATCTTTGTCATCTTCTTCATTTTCTCTTTACCTCTGCTGCATAGAGTGCATGTCACTTTTTGTCTCCCCATCTGTTATATGTTTGGAGCCTTTTTTTTTTTCCTTTGTTGTTATCTTCTCTGTGTAACAGCTTTCATTTCTCCTTATATGTCTGTGAGTATCTATCCATGTCTGTCTGTTGTACATTTAGTTAACAGTAATTGATAAGTTGATGCAGACTGACAGTGGTGGCGCACTGGATGGAGAGCTGACACGAGGTGCCTTGAGCAAGTTACTTTACTTCACACTGTGAAAGGAAAGTAGTAACAGTCACTTCCTTTACCAAAGCCCTTTGGGATCTACTGATGACAAATGATAAATAAGAGCTACTTATATTGACTAGTGATTACTGTAGTTGTAATAAAAAGAATGAAACAGGGGTCTCTGTACATTTCCAAATTAGCATTTAGCAAAAGAAGGTTGTGTGCCATCATAAGTGAGGGCAAGGCAATGGCAACGCTCAGTGAGTCAAGAAGTAGAGTTGGTAGTAGATACAGGGAGGGCCAATTTTGGACAGAGTAACTTGAATGTATTACTTTTTTTCTCCTGTAAAGCGATCCAATTACTTGCACCGGCAAGTGCTCCAGTTTGCCAACCAGTACCCAAATGTGAGAGTCACTTCTTGGAGAATGGCAACTATCTGGGGAGGAGCAAGTCTTCTGACCACCTACCTGCAAACCATGAAGGACTTAATGGAGATGAATGACTGGCCATGGGATTTCTTCATTAATCTCAGTGCTGCTGACTACCCCATCAGGTACAACAAGTATTCTAAGAATGCAGATGTTTTGTTCCTAAAGGAAATACGTATTGAAGGATATAAGGAATGACATGTGCTGTGCTGTGAGAAGCAGAGGTCAGAGGGGCAGTTTCTTCTGTCTTACAGCAGAAGGCTTCTTTTGGCGAGGCTTCTGTCTGACAGCCACACTTTAGCCAAGGAGACAATCACCTTGCTTGTACCCCGTGTGTCTGCCACATACCTAGGAGGGACTGCGGCTGTGAGCAGGCTAGGAGCACTCGTTCTTCACTTTCACTGAGGAAGCAGGGGCTGCTCTGTTTAGTTGTTATTTCCAGCAAGGGGCATCTGCAAGAGAGGATGAGTAAAGTTGCAGTAAGTACTGGAGCTCAGCAAATGAACCCCAGGACGGAGAGATTCCTCCCTCTGATTTGATGTCTCAGAAAATGTTTAAGGTATTAATATAGATTCAGTGAAGGTAATGTTCTCCTCTTCCTTTTTTTTAGTACTTTTTCTGCAGAGGATAATGATAGTAGAAGTGACAAATAAGTTTCTAGGAGTCAATCATATCTTCAGCACCAACCGTTGCCTGAATATCTTTATTCAGCTGGCATCAGGCAAAGAACTTCACACACCACCACATGACAAGGCTCGTGATTTTGAGTGAAATTATATTCTTTTTGGATTTACATAACCCAGGCCCCACAGCTGCATTCCATAAGGTTTACTACGTTGTGCAAAAAAAAACCCCCAAACCAAAACCCAAAAAAACCCAAACCCACCCACAAAAAAACACAAAACCAAGAAAAAACCCAACAAACAAAAAACCAGCAAAAAAGATACCATCACCCCCCAAAGTGTGCTTAAACTGTTGGTTTTGGACTATAAACATTATCAAGAAGAGGGAAAG